>NW_006778270.1:2102978-2126288 GCF_000442215.2 Lipotes vexillifer | reverse complement strand
CTTTCCCTTTCCTTTCTTCATTTTAGAGCAGGAGGTTGGCCTACTTATCTCTCTTCTCATCAGCTGCCCTGGATCCAGGTCACTCTGAAACAGGAGCCTGGTTCTTGAGCCAGCACAATCCCTTTCCATTTTTGAGACCCTCTCAACTCTTCACCACGTGAAAACAGACAGAGTTTACAATATAACCAATGCTGGGGCAGATAAAGGCTACATAAATCTCAAAACCATAGGTATTGGGTAATCCTGGTCTTCGTTCAAGTATAAAAGGATCGGGTTCACCCACCCCATATGGCACTTTTCTCCCTCGTCCTCCCCGGGTGGTGCCTCGGGATCTCTTTCTCTTCACTCTGTCATATTCTACTCTGGGGTCGGGGCTCCCCAGCCCTCTCAACCTCTGGACACGCAGAACCACCTCCAGGTTCTCCCTTGTTCTGCCTCCTAGTCTAGCCGAAGTCCTGTTGGTTCTCTGTAGGTAGAAAAGCAAGCAACTCAAGATTCAGGTGACCTTTGTTACGTTCCTTGGGAACGCTTCAGAAGCTCTCTGCCCCCTGCTCTGTAGATCATTTCCTGATTCGAGAATATTAATGAGGAATTTAGAGAAAAAAGCTGTGGCTGGGTCTGGGGGAATGGATGTTTGCCCATGGTGGCCCCTTAAAGGAACCTAGAATGCCCTCTCCTGCTGGGCTGGACTTCTGTAAAAGCAGCTGCATCCTTCACTATTAACTCTGGAATTGCTTAGGCCCCTTGTACTGTTGCCTCTTTGCTACTCCAACTTTACCCTCTCTGATTTCATTATTCTTATGTTGGCTCCATATTTGGCCCTTGCTCTCTCCATAGTTCCTTGGATTTGAAGCTGAGTTGTTTTTTTTTTTTTTTTTCCTTAAGCAGTGCGGATCCGAGGGTATCATTAAACCATCCAATGGGTAGTATGTAAAGGGCAGGGACTTAATCACCGCAAACTTACGACCTGCACTCACTGGGAATTCCTTGTTCATGGGCAGTAATTGCAATCCACGGTCCCCATCACGAATGGGGTTCCATGGGTTACTGGAGCCTGCTGGTGTATGGTAGGCACACGCTGAGCCCGCCAGTGTATCTTGTGTGCAGCCCCGAACAGCTAAGGGCATCACAGACGTGTTATTGCTCAATCTCGGGTGGCTGAATGCCACTTGTCCTTCTAAGAAGTTGGGGGTGAAGCTGAGTTTTGAACTTGGATTGCAGTTTGACTTTTGGCACTTCTCTCTACCTGGTCTACAACGCAGCTGTGGGCTGGAGGCACCCGTCTGATAGGAAGGGTGGCTTCTTGGTGGGACCATAGGGGGTCATGGGTATTCCATGGAGCCCTAGGGGTGTACAGAGGTGCTTTAGGGGGCAACACAGAGGAGTGGTAGGGGAAGACCTGGAGTGGAAAGGTGGGACTGAGTGGGCTGGGGCTTGGCTTCCTGTCTCTGTCTCCACTGGGGCATCTTCACTCGGAGCTGGATTCTGTGTGAGCCTTTCTCCAATAAGAAGTTGAAAACTATGGATCTTTTCTAAGCCCCTTCAATTCATAAAGGAGAAAGCTGAAATTGAACAAAGAGAAAAGGTTTGTCAAGCCCACTTAAGTGGTTTAGTGACAGATTAAGGCTTTAGGAAGAGACAGTCCCAATGGCTGGGGCAGATTCCTGAGGACACTGGCCCAGTAGCATGACCCACCTCTCCAAGAGTCTTGTGGATTTCTGTATCTTGCCCAAGCTCAGGCTGGGAGCGGCCTGAGGGCCCAGGAGTCTTCAGTGCTGCTGTCACAGACTGGCTCTGAGCAGTAAGGGCCATCTACCCCTTCTGTTATGAGCATTGTGTCCTGGAACAGGTGAGACTCCTTCCTTGAGTCCTAAAGAGCAATAGGCCTTTCTCCATGGCCATTGATGTCACAGCATGTGACTGTGTGTGATTTGTCATGTAATCTCTCTGAGCCTCAGTTTCCTTATCTCTAAAATGGGGGTAAATAGTATTTGCTTCTTCAGGCTTTTATAGGAGCCAGTCAGATCATGTGTGTGTAGCCCCCAATGACAGTAAGTGCACAGCGGACTCACAGAAATCACTGCTACCAGATGAACGTAACAGCCAGGAAAACTCACAAGATTAGGATGTCAGCTGTCAGGTCCTGGGCTTTCCTGGTGCTTAGCACTGAGCAGAGCATATAGATGGCTCTCAATAAATACTTGACTAAACAAACAAATGGACAGGGACTGGCTGTCCTAGAGAGGAATCCCTATACAGCTGTCCCATGTCTGTGCACTCTCCCCACATCCTACCTCACTCCTCAAGCTTGAAGAAGAACTTGCGGGAGGAGGACGGAAAATGCCTGTTCCCGTTTCCTCAGCATCCTCGCACTTCTAACAAGGAAACGGAGTTGAAATAAAAACTAAGGGCTGCCTCTAACACAGACAGGGGAGGTGGGTTCACTGCCATCACCCAGGACTTCACTCTGAAGACGGTTTTGTGGCTTTTAAATTCACGGAGGGCTGTCAGATGGAGGTGGAACGAGGCACTGTGAGGATGGACTTGGGGCTCTTCTCCTGAGTGGCTGGGGGAGATTTGCGATGCTACATTAGAATTCCAGGTTGAGATTTTCCAAAATGCGCATCATCAAAGTTAGAAACGGAGCCCAATGAAGATGGGAGAATGAAGGACGGATGAGACTGGGGAGATGGAGCAGGAATGTTGGAAATCTGCATGATTCTTGGAGATTCAACAACTAAACATGCTTTTGTTTGTTTTGATCAGCTTCTAGCGTATGCTCCTTAGGTGGGGCTTTTATAAATGGGCTCGGACAATACAGACATCTATGAGTTCAGGAGAAAAACCAGAGGATGGGCTGGTGTCCATTTCTTCCCACTCCCTCTTACTTATGATGAGTCCAAGAATCAGCCCCTCTTCCCTGATCTGCAGCTGGAATCCTCTCCGTTTCTCTCTCATTTCCAGCATCAGGGGTTCTATACCTTGTTGATATTTGTCTCTTTTCTTCTCTGGTTAGCTAACAAAGGTTGGGATTTTTCAGAAGCGTTTTCTACTAGGAAGCTAAGGGTTTCTTGGTTAGTTTGTGGGGAGGGAAGAAAGGGGAGTTATTATTGTTTAATGGGCATAGAGTTTCAGTTTTACAAGATGAAAAGAGTTATGAGGATGGGTGGTGGTGACGGTTGCAAAACAATGTGAATGTACTGAATACAACTAAACTGTACATTTAAAAATGGATAAGACGGTAAATTTTATGTTATGTGTATTTTACTGCAGTAATAAAAAAAAAAACACATCAAAGTGGATGGATTTACAGATCATTTGCCCTGAGTTTAGCTTCAGTGTTTGTTAGTAGGTGACTTGTCTTTTCTTCACTGTGATGGTAAATTTTTTTGTGTCAGCTAAGCTAGGCTGTGGTGCCCAGGTGTTTGGTCAAACACCAGTCTGGATGTTGCTGCAAAGGTATATTTTAGGTGTGGCTAACATTTACAATCGCAGACTTGGAGAAAACAGATTACCCTCCATGGTATGGGTGGGCCTCATTTAACAGCTGAAGAGCAACTCTGAGGTTTCCCAAAGAAGAAGAAATTCTACCTCCTGACTGCCTCTGTACCCGAGACTGCACATCAGCTCTTGCTGGAGTTGCTAGCCTGCCAGCCTGCCCTGCAGATTTCAGACTTGGCAGCCTCCACAGCTGTGTGAGCTGATTCCTTAAAATCTCTCTGTCTCTATCTACCACCCTATACACACACAGACACACACACTTCCTATCCGTCTTCTGGTTCTGTTTCTCTGGAAAACCTTGAGTAATATATTCACCTGAAATGAGTTAGACGTGGAGACTTCCCAGAGGGGAGACAGGAGAGGCCCCCTCCCAGGTCTGGTGAGCACCCTGTTCCCTCGCCTCCTCTGCTTCCCTGGGGACTTGGCCCCTGGAGTCAGTGCCCTCTGCCTCCAGCCTACTTGCCTTTCTCTGTTGCCCCTGCCCTGGGCCTGAGTTCCTGCCCTGCCCCCTGGCTCTCTAAGTGAAGGAGTGTCTTTCCTATGAGGCCCCACCATGTTTTGGACCCAGGGCCTGGTCAGGCCTTCCAGAAGCCATCTCCTGACCTTGCGGCCAACCGGGCTCTGCCCGTGGTTTTAGCACATGCAGATTTGGCTTGGTCCCCTCCCGTCTGCTCCTTTGAATTTACCTGTACCGTGTTTACCAGCTGGTTCATAGCTGGTTCTGCCATTGGGTAAAGGCTTGATTCACCTCCTATTTCCCTTGGCCAGCATCCATGCCTAGTTTCCTAAGGACTTAACTCTCAGGCACCAACTTTTATTGCTGAAATCTATTAATTAATAGATTAGCTTCTTAATAGATTAGCATTAATTAGCTTCTTCCCACAGCCAGCTAGAGATCCTCATCTCCTCCTGTAGGTCCTGCCGGACTGCCTGTAAAAGGAGGATGTATGGTTAATTCCCTCTCTCTCTCATTTACCTATTGTAATATTTAGGGAGTTCATTATATACACTATCTTATTTAACCTCTACAAAACCCCTTATTTAATATATAGTAAACCCATTTTATAGATTTGAAAATTGTTACACAGAGAGGTTTTGGAACTTGCCCCAGGCCATACAGTTTGGGAATGGAATTTAACCCCAGGCAATCTGAATCCAAGGCCTGTGCTCTTAGCCAGGGATACATGAAAACTTGCAATTAGGAAAGAGGAAGGAGTGAGGAATAAAAGTAAATGAATTAGAGACATAAAGCGAAACCAGGAATAAGATAAATATTGTAAGAGTAGACTGCAGAAAGTCCTGCACATGTGCTACTGGTGGGCCGCAGATTTAGCTCCCAGTTCCTAGCAGCCGACACACACCCAGGCAGGGGCCTCCCCTGCCTCTCAGCTCACCTGCTGAGCAGGGAGGTTTGACAGTGCATGGCGTCATCGTGATCGAGCACAGATCACCAGCAGCACCCACTTCCCTAAAATCTCTTGTGTGGCTTATCATGCAGGTTCTCCCTCAAACTGAAGAGCCCAGCTTTCTCAGAATCCTACTGCTGCAGTTTGGCAAAATTATTTTGCACTTGGGCTTCCCTGGTGGCGCAGTGGTTGAGAATCTGCCTGCTAACGCAGGGCACATGGGTTCGAGCCCTGGTCTGGGAAGATCCCACATGCCGCGGAGCGACTGGGCCCGTGAGCCACAACTACTGAGCCTGCGCGTCTGGAGCCTGTGCTCGGCAACTAGAGAGGCCGCGATGGTGAGAGGCCCGCGCACCGCGACGAAGAGTGGCCCCCGCTCGCCGCAACTAGAGAAAGCCCTTGCACAGAAACGAAGACCCAACACAGCCAAAAATAAATATAAATAAATAAATTTTAAAAAGATCATTAAAAAAAATTATTTCGCACTTGTAGTAAAAATGATATCTAATTCCCACTAAGAAAAAGGATGAGTCTTTCTCTCTTAGGGTAATGAATAGTGTTGATATTAGATTGTAAAATCTGAGAAAGCTGCAACTTTAAGACTTAGCTTTTTTTCCCCTTTGTATGTCTAACAGTGCCTGGTCTAGTGTCATTCTACTGCAAGTAATGGATAGACAGTGATTGTGTTGAGCAAATGTGAATAGTAATGGATGCTGAAGAGTGCTCTCATAGCATTTGCTTTTTACAAGAGGAAGGATCACTTCCTGGGAAGACTTTCAAGTATTAAATTGTTCTAGAGCTAATGGAAGGCAGTGCTGTGCAGTGGAAAGAGCAGAGTATCTGTGTGACCTTAAGCAAATCCCTTAACCTCTCTGATCTCAGACTATAAAAATGGAACATGTCTATCACATGAGACTGAGAGGCCTACAAGAGAGGACGTTCCAGTGTTTGCAGTATGGAGGTGGTTCACAACATCCACTCATTCAATCATTCTTTCATGCCGAACATTCTCATCGGCATCTGCTATAGGCCTGCCCAGTGCTCAGTGTGTTCTGTCTTGGGACTACAACAGTGACCAGGATAGACAGACACCTCCTCCCCAATTTCTTCCTTCCCTGAGGATAGTAGTTCCTGCAGCAGATATTTAATAACAGAGGTGCCCCAAGATCAAGTTACTGAGGGGAGAGATGGTGGGGTGGGAAGAAGATTGGGGAAACTCTGGGGTACAAGGACTGCATGCAGAGAAATGGCCTTTTCCATGCAGTCCATATGGCCCTGCGTGCCAGCCCAGCTGACCCCAGGGTCCCCAGCAGGCAGTGGCAGAGGCCGTTCTCATCTAACTGCTCCTGTCTCACACTGCCAACCCTCCAGGAGCTTGCCAGGGCCACGTTAATGCTTCTGCTGAGGAATGATTATACCTTCATCACTGTGGTGGAACAGAGTGCCTCCAGTGCTCAAGGCCTGCATTTATAAGAGAAGCGGAGGATGGTTTAATGTTAGCAAAACAGCCCAGTGCACTCACAACAAAACCTCCGTGCAATCGAAAATGATGTACTAATTACACACAGGCCTCGGCAACGTGCCCTTCTCCCGGCTCTTCAGGGTGTTGTGTTTGCATTTTTCTCACCCTCAAGACCAGCATTTGCATCTCTCCAAGTCTCTCCGGGAATGAGTGTGTGTGTGTGTGTGTGTGTGTGTGTGTGTGTGTGTGTGTGTACGCACAAACACCATAAACTCAGAGGCTGCAGAATAGGCCCTGAAATATCTTCACAGGAATTATTTCTCTGAATCTACAATAATTCTACAACTCTAGTGTGCACTAGATTTATCAATATGCAGTTGTTTACATGACTGTGGTTTTCAAGTCCCAGGCCCCATTCTTCCATGTGCTGGCTGTCTGTATAAGACATGTAAGATTGGGCTGTCCTTGAGAGCAGGGTCTGTGTCTCCCCTGTCAGGCTAGAGGCACCCTGAAGGCAGGGGCTATCTCTGCCATGAGATTGGAAGCCCTCTGAGGGCGAGGGCTGCACCTCATCCTTAAGGATCCTACACTGAGTGCTGGGTCTGAGGCTGTGGGCCCAGACACAGTTCTGACGTCATGGAGGTAGATCGGTGGTTTCCCCGCACGCTCCGTTGAGATATCAGATTGACAGGTTATCCTCATCTGCTCCTTTAGCGGCCGAGAGTGGAAGTGTCACCCACATACTTTGGGACATGGGAAAGAAAAATAGAAAAAAGGAGGTACAGCAAGGGGAAAGGGACATGACATCCTCAGGCCAAACATCAATTCCCTACCTCTAGGATGCGTTGCCTCTGGACTCCATGTCAGCCCTGAACTGCTTTTATCCCCCAGGCCACAGCCCAACCCTTTTCTCTCCCCTGGGCTGGTTCTAAAAGCACACAGTATCTGGCATCTTTCACTTGATTCACCCTTAATCCCTCAACTGAGAATAAAAGAAAAACAACCAAAAAACCTTTCCATGGCACAGCTGAGACATTCCTTTTTCAGAATCCTTATGATTTTCATACCCTAAAGGGCTGATGAGGGCAAAGATTGTGTCTTTCTCATTTATTATTTCATCCCCCAGCACTTACCACAATGCCGTTCCATGGTAGGTGCTTGAAAGTTTTAATACAAATAAACGAATGTAATTTTCAGGAAGGAATGCAGGTGGATCTCCTCCTTCTGAGACCTAATTCACCCCTAGGAAAGCACCTCAACCCACAAAGTCTGTACTATCAGCCTGTTGTTGGAGAAAAGCGATGTTCTGGGTCTTGGGGCCAGGGGGCAGTGTTCACCTATTGGTACAGCCAGAGCATGTGCGTGCGTGCGTGCGTGCGTGCGTGCGTGTGTGTGTGTGTGTGTGTGTGTGCTGGTGTGTTGACGCTGATAACTGGACACTAATAAGCTCCAACTCCAGAGAGAATTCTAGAAGTCCCTCAAAACAACTTAGCTCATCTTCCCATGAGTACCCTGCTTCTTAAATATGCCCAGGAAATGTTATTCTGCATATATGCTACTGAACAACCAGGTTTATTTGAAGATTTAAGGTTTTTTAATCCAGTAAACTTTATTTATATATAACAACAGTACAAATTGTGTCCTTGGCTTGCAAAATAGGAGTGTTTCATATTTACAATAGGTACACAATAATATATTAGAATGACAAGAAAAAACCCAGTTTATTGGAACATTTTAAATATGTAATTTTCTTACAGTTTTTATTCCACAACACCTGTAAAAACAACAAAACTGGACAGCTATCATTCTATTTTCTTAAAAAAATATATAATACAGATTCCAGTGTGTCAAGAAGAGTGGGTTTGGGTAGGAGAAGTTGAGGGGAGAGGCAGGTGGGCTCAGGTCCTTAGTCTCGTGGTACAAAGAGCTTGTCCCTCCCTCCCTGACACACTTGGGAACATCTGCTCTGTAGGGGGAACTACGTTCCATTATGTTCTCCACCTGTAATGCCAACGCAGAGAGCACACGAGGCCTGAGTCAGGGCCTTGACTGAAATCCAGACGATGCCTCCCATCTCCTTGAGGTGAGGACAGGAGGCACGGGCTGCACTGCAGAAAGGATAGAGGGGAGAGTCCCTTTAGGGTGAGGGGAATGCGATGGGCATGTCCATGAAAGGCCCAGAATCTCCAGTTTGCTGACAGTGCTGAGGCCCTGTCCCCCAGGTTCTCCCTAATACCAAGGGTGAAACTTTATCTTTTATCCCTGGCATCACGGAGCCCCCCAGATGCTAAAACTTCATTCTTGGGGAAACCAGAAGAAAGGAAAGAGACAGGGAAGAGAGACTGGGGTGATGAAGAGGAGGCCGCCATCTTCTCAAAGTGTGTTCCTGAGACAAGGCACCAGAAGGCCCTGAACTTCACCTCCCAAGTCCCCCCAGAGGACCTGCTCCCACGGCCCTGTGTCCACTAAACTCCTCTGCATTTTCTCACCCACAGAGCCCCCATCACTGAGGCTCAGTTCTTTCCTGCCAGCGGCCAGGGCCCAGGAACCTCAGGCAGGACAGCGTGGCTGGGAACAGTGGCCTGCCCGAGGGCAGCTGCCCGCTCAGTATCTACTGGCTGAAGGTTAATGGGGGCAGTGTGGCAACTGGGATGCACCTGGACTGATCAGCCAGAGGCTTTCAAACACTCTCAATTTGTGCTGCCCAGACCATTGTAGTCCAGCTCACCCATCCGTCGCTTCTGCCTCATGCTCAGCGGGGCCAGGGGCCTCGACTGCTATTTCTTGTCCTCGTTTGGTAGAAATAAAGGGAGGCCAGGAGCTCAAGCAGCAGGGGAAGTGCCACCAGAAGAGACAGCGGCGGTGGGAACGAGAAAGGCTCTCATGGCTCTCGGGACTGTCCCCAGAACGAGGTAAGGCAGCTGGGTTGGTCGGCTTTCTTCCTTCTTTTGGCTCCCTTTTCTACAAAACTTGTGCCCTCTGCAGGTCTGGGAGGTGAGCTATGCGGGCTAAGTTGGTGGCAGGAACCAGCAGCCCGAAGAATGTCAGTTTGCTAGAAGAAGGCCCTTCTTGGTCTCGTTTGTTGCTGTTTCTTAGCACCTGGAGCAGGGCCTAGCAAACAGTGTTAGCGCAGGAATGTTCTCTGAATGAATGAATACAGGAAACAGCTCCCTCCCGCGAGTGAGGTTCCCAGTGGATCCGTGCTTCTAATGACTGAACTTTTCAAGGAGGGGGAACTCTCTGCCAGTAGTGGATCAGGAATGGTTCTGAGAGATGGGCTGTGGAGAGCTGTAGGAGGGCAAGCACAGAAGCACCTGAGCCCCTGCTGGGCGGTAGGCAGCAGCAGGCCAGCTGGAGGGACTCACTCCACCAAGATGGACAGCTTGTGCATCTCTGTCTTGTGTGTGAGCACCCTCTGTCTTGCCAAGCACATTTATGGGGTGCTTTTCCTTTCCCTTTTCCAGAAGATTGTCTCTTGTGCAGACCAGTGAAACAAAACGGAGCTGGATCAACCTTCGAGAGAGAAGTCCCTCTCTGCCTCCCTCCAAGATGGATGACTTCATGTGGGGGAGGGAACGTGACTTTAATACTTATCCCTTACACAAGGCCAAAATATCTTCACATTACATCGGATAACAGTGAGGACAGAGGGCAATTAACTCCCTCCCCTCCCATCCCACAGGGCATGCACTCTTGGTGACCCAAAGCCAAGCAAGGCTCTCCATCCTTTCACCCTCATGGCCTGACTTGAGTCCAGTCGAGTTTTCCTTTATCTTAATTCCTTCCTTAGGGACGCCCCTGTGCCACAACCTTTGCCAGCCCACATTCCCCAGCTCTCTCATGGAACCCTGAGAAATGTGGTCGAGCTTCTCAGGCCAGCTCTGGCGCCTCTCCTCTCCACTGTCCAAGCGGCCATGCCTCCATCATTCTCCCACTCCTCCAAAACCTTCAAGGAAGCATCCCCAAGGGTGGTGAATGGTCACCAAAAGTAGGTGCTGGGAGACACCCCGGTAGATGCCTACAGGTCACAGTTGAGATGTCTAACTTTTACTTCTTGGTGGGGCAAAGCCCAGGATGCCAGTCTGAGCAGTGGTGTGATCAGAAAACCTTCATTCAGAGCTCAGAAGTAAAATGAGCGTGGGCTGCACTTTTCTGTGGGCAGCACAGAGCCCCCTGCTCACGTTCCTCTTGCCGTTATCTCCTCGCCTTTCATCTCCATAAATCATGGGCTCTGAGCTGATAAGCTTTGGGTATATGAAGAGCAAACACTTTGGCTTAGTGCAGAAGGCCAGTCATTAGTATTTCTTTCAGGCTATTAATGGGGCCCAGAGAAACTTTAACAGAAGTGGATTATCAGAAGAAAGTGGCCTTCACATGGCTGGTTGTGAATTATAATGAAAACAGCGAGTTTCCTGAGTATTTTGCTGAATGCTTTTCTCCTCCCATTTGTCTGCTGCATTCAGGCAAGAAACTGGAGCTGAGGCGACCAGGCAATGTCTGCTGTGTGGTTAGCACAGTGATCCAAAGCCACACCCCAGCGATGGAAGCCAGCCCTCAGAGCTACCCCGCCCCCCTCACCGGCCCTTTCTTGGCAATCCAATGTGGTCAGCAGAGCTTTTGGAAATTGGAAGTGTTTGGAGGTAAATCAGGGCACAGAGAAGCCAGGGCCCAGAGTTAATTACAGAGGAAATGACCCTGGTCTGGTATCGCTGCGGGTGGCTGGTCCCGATTCCCAGCATCGCAGCCCCTTGTAAAGTAGAAGGTGGGAAGGGTAGGCTGGTCCTCTCCTGCTGCCGCCCTTCCCACCCCTTTGCCTTTCTCTTGTCCTCCTTCACACTCACTCCGATGCTGCCTGCGGAGAAGTTGGAGCTGGCTGCCTGGATTCTTGCCAGGGTGGGAGGCCCGGAAACTCTGGTGGCTGTCCGGTCACTAGGGTCCTGCACCAGCGGAGGTGCTTTCCTCTGGATGCCTCCCACTGCCTTCCATGGGGCCTCAGGACCAGGGTGTGGAACTTTGGTCTCTTTATTTGGAAACTACACTCAGGACGGATGGTCATCCTTAGATTTAGGTGTCAGCAGGAGACAGAGAAGCTGCCCACTTGTCCTTCAAACTCATAAGGACATGAGAGGCAGAAAGAGAGGCCGAAGAAGACATAACATGGGGATGCTACAGTCATCTCTACCGAGGCCAGTGCTCAGACGATCAGGAGCTTCCGCATACGAGCGAAGGGTTGTCTCCCCTCTCTAGGCATGAGAGAATAAAAGACAGAAAGCACAACAATAAATACCGCAGCTTCTCGAACCTATGCTCTTCAAGTATTTCTTGCTGTAAACAGTGTTTGATTTTTGTTTTCTTTTTAATTGCAAGAAACCACTGGCGGATTGGAGCAGAATCCAAAGCCAAACACCCATATCCCCAGGTCAGCTCCCAAACGGAATCTCCTGGAGGCCTGGCCCACGCGCCTCCAAGGCCTTTCCCCAGGGTGCCTGGTTTATGACAGTGACAGATGTAAGGCAGAGCTGCCCAGCATCCTCGGGGAGGCCAGGCCTCTGGTCTGGGAGAGGCCCACCTCTCCCCCACTTCTGGTAGTAACTTTAGGGAAACCCAAAGGAAAAGTACCGAAATCAGCTCCTCATTTGTTGAGGCTTGGGATTAAATAAAACAAAACCACCAAACAGTAGCAAAAAGCGTTGGTACTTTACAGACACATATGTCCTCTGGAGATGAGAATACACAGGTGTGCGTATGTAAAGCTGTTTCCAGTCAGCCAGGTGGAGCCACTCGATGGCTTTGCCATTTGTGCAAAGGCTAGTGAGTCCTTCCCCACCTCTTACGGCTGCCGGGATAATTTCAGGTTTCACTGGCCTCTCTTTTTGCGAAGTGTTTGGTGCCAACTCGTGTTCATTCTTCTCCTCCTCACTTTTTAAAAAAAACAATATTCCAGAGTTAAGGAAACAATCATTTTTCCCTCTGCTTTCTCTCAGCATCTCTCTGTAGGCTTTTTCCGGCATTGGGAACCAGGAGTTATACGAGGAAGGAGGGACAGGGGTAAAAGAAGGAAGGGGGACAGAAATCAGAATTAAACGAAAGTTGGACGGGATGAACAGGGAAGCTTTTTGTTTTGTTTTATTTCTGGTTTTCCTTTTTCTTAAAAAAAATTAAATAAAGTTCTCATCATTTCCCCAATATACACTGAATGAGTTTTCATGCAAAGCAGCAGTCGCAGAGGCGGAACGGCGCCCAGCCGTGCCTCTCAGCTTGAAGAGCCACCTCCTCTGGGTCCTGGCGTCCCTCTCGTCCTCGCCGCGGGGGGATGGGGTGGATGACACCCCTGGTCTCTCCCTGCAGGAACAGGCTGTGACGAAACTTGGCTGGCGTGGGGAGAGGGGTCCTCCCCTCTCCCCGGGAGGGGGTCTCAGGGGACAGCAAGCGCTGGGGCCTGATCCCCTTCACTTGTCCTTCCTTCTGAGATGCCCAGTGTGACAGCTTTCACGGGTCCCTCTTCCCAGGAACAGGAGGCTCCATCGCTCAGCTCTCAATGGACATGGCGTTTATGAGCTGTTCCACCTTGTATGCCAGCCGCTGTCGCCGGGCCTGCTCATCCTGCTGGAGTGCCCCAATGAGCTGAGGAACAAAAGCAAAGCCGGGGGCAGACTCAGCACTCAGCATGGAAGAGGCCATTTTCCAGAATCCTATATCCTTCTACCTGCCTTTCCATTCTGCCCTAATGAATATAACCTTAAATAATGTAAATGATTAATTGAATACATATGTCATTCATACATGTCTGTGAGTGTATGTACATATCTAAAGTATTTAAAACGACATTTAGCATATAGCAAGTGCTATGCGTTAGCTATTATTATTACTACGATTATGTTCGGGTACAATGCTAATGCATGACTTGTGAATTCTCTGGAGCTGTCCTCTTCAGGATCTAGTCATGTCCACCTGTCTGTCTGAAATGTAACTGACAGCATCTGCCCAACTGCAAAGAATAGTCTGATTCATCGTTTAAGAATGGATGAAATTAATCGTACACTTTGAACTGAAAAACAATTACATTATTATATAAAGGTGTTATGTATTGCATGAACAATGAGGGTAAGACAATGGAAGGTGTAAGAAAGCACTGAATGAATCAGGAGAGGATAGGCTGCCTTCTAAAAGCATGGTGATGACTTTTTGACTCCGTGAATGTGTTTTCTGAATTACCCTCCGTTGCTGTTATTAAAGGATGGAGCCCTGCTTTTTAACCTGCTTTGACCCCTGAGTGTGTCCTTCCCAGGGCCCTGACTCACCTCTTCGCTGTACTTGCTGACGTAGGAGTAGATCTCATTGAGGGCACTCAGCATGTTGAACTCCACGGCGTGCAGGCGGGATTGCTCGGCGAGGTAGGCGTTCATGTCCTGGTCACTGATGGCGGGGAGCTTGGCGATGTCTGCGTAGTATCTGCCATACAGAGGACAGGCTCCTTGGTGGGGACTCAGCAAACACTGCCTATACCTACCCTGGCCCCAGAAGCCTTGAGACCACAGTTGTCCCAACTGCTCCTGCTTCCCTACTTCTCTTCTGACGAAGCTTCCTCTGGCCTCTTCCCTCAAGCTGAGGTTGGGGCCTGGAGGCTGGTTTTCCCTAAGGTTGGGGCCTGGAGACTGGTTCTCCCTAACTACTAACTTTCCAGGGTAGTTAAAAGCCCAGACTCTGACCAGACTCCTTGTATTCAAATTCCAGCTCTGCTACCTGCTAGCTGTGTGACCTTGGGCAAGTTATTTTGCCTCTCTGTGCTTCAGTTTCCTCCTCAGTAAAATGGGGATGATAATAATACCTACTTTACAACTCTGCTGGATATTTTAGTGAGGTGATACATACAACATCTTTATCACAGTGCTGGGTGCTTAGCATGTGCTCAATAAATGGTAATTAGAATGCTAATGATCTGACTTGAAGGGTACAAAGCTTCCCTTTCTTCCCCCAGCAGTAACTTTGGACAAGAGACAGGTGAGCGTAAGGCCCCAAAGGCACCACAAGCGTGGTTTTGAGTCCTCGGTCAGTGAAGCCCAGAGGAGGGAATGCAGCAGGCATTCAGGGCCACGGGCCTGTCCTGAGGGTGCTACTGACCTTTCCACCCAGCTCTTGTAGCTGGGGATGTCCTTGGCATAGAGCAGCTTGTTGGAAGGGGAGTCCTTGCCCAGCCGGTGCTCTGATGTTGAGCAAGAGTCCATGAAGGTCTGGGCCACCACAGAGAGGCAGGCGTCCGTGATGCTGCCCTTGTGGATGTCAAAGACAAACTGGGGGTTCTTGATCACGTTCACCCAGAAGCGCAGAGGGAGGCTGTAGGAAACAGCAGAGCAGAGTCTCAGGGCTGTACCTTGGCTGTGCCCCATGCTGTTCACTAACATTCCTCCCTCCCCCACAAATGCCAAATTCTCTCTCGAAGGGCCAGAGAATGAAGTCACAGGAAACTGGTCCAGCCAGGGCTGCCAATTTAGGCTAAGCTGTTACTGATGCTGGGAGAAAAGGAGAGGCACTATTGCGTCCTAATGGGGTGCTGACCCTGTTCTCTAACAACTGAGAGGTGGGCGTGGGTGGCTTCGTTCCCTCCTGGAGGTCTTTTCCAAAGGCCTCTGTGTCCCCAGGGAAGCCCAAGTACAGAGGGCTGCACAGTTTTCTCAGAGCTTCAAACAAAGCCCCCGGGCTCCCAGAGTCCCTTCCCGATGCCTGTGGCCATTATCCAGAAGGATGCAGCGACAGCCCCAGCACGGGCTCCGAGTGGGCACAAAGGGCGCCACCTGTGCTCCCCACCCAGCCCGGCTGCCCAGCGGCTTCCCAGGGCTGGCCCGGCCTGGCTGGGATGAGGAATGGGCTCCCCTGGGGGCAGCTCTTTCACGACTCTCCCCGGGGCCTTCTCGGATCTGGTCAGGGGCAGAGGAAGGAGAGGAGGCCGTTGTTGGCACGCTGGGAATGCCTCACTAGGACTCCGAGTTTGTCCCACCCCAAGAGGAGCTGATCAGTGGTTGGGAGAGTTCTTTCTGCAACTTGGGAATTTATAATCGGAGGAGAATGCTTTTCCGCTGCTCCTTAGGCCGTGAGGAGGATAAGCCCACTCGCTCCCCTTCAAAACCAGAACAGCTGCTGTTTCTGCCGCCTTTTCCAGCTTGGCCCTCTCCTCCAGCTGCCTGCAGGCCCTTAACTTGGATCCTCTGTGGAATGAGCCCTGTCCCCGGCTTGTCCTCTGGGCCCGAGATGTTTCAGCCATCCAACCTACCTCCCCCATCTCCTTCATTTTCTCTCGATTCTCCTGGACCCCAAACTTTCCCAAATGTCTCAGTTCATGCCAAGTCTTGGGAAAGATCAGCTGTGCCCACTGCGAGTCCTCCCATTATGATTTCTGCTTATCTTTCCAAATGCAACGGGATCACTCACTTTCATTAACCTGGAGGGAGTGGCCTGGGCTGAGAGGTGACTCCTCTCTTCTACCTCCTCTTCCCCCCGCAGCTTTAGCAAGCTTCTAATAATCTTTCCTGGGACACTAGGGACCTGAGGTCTGGCTAAGGGGACTCTCCCCACCACAACTCCAGAGTCTGCTCTCCACGGCAGAGCATTTGTATGACTTGGGCCTGGCCAGAAACAGAGGGCACAGAGATGGCGATAACCCAGAACTTTCTCTTGATTCCCTTGAAATTGCCACTCCCAGCGCTGGACTGAGGATCCGCCTAAGCGAAGGGAACAGCCATGTCCCTGGCCCTGGGAATGCAGATGAATGCAAGGCCTGTCCCAGTGACGTGCACTGGAGGCTCCTCACCCCACGACCACCACAGCCTCTTCACTTCGCTCCACTGTGATCAAAGCTGCAGATTTTGGAGCGCTTGGCAACCACAACACCCCGGAAAAGAAGCAATATATGGGGTTTGGGGTTGGGTTTTTCCGAAGTGTTTTGCTGGTTGCTAGGACTTTGGATTCCCAAATAACAGCCGGGGCCCATCTGTGCCGGCTCTGTTTTCCGAGGAGATGGCTGACTCCAGACAGCTGTGTGGGCTGCCTGCCCAACCCAAATGCCTGGACCCCCTCTCTCCCCTCCCTGTGCTCTCTTCCTGAAGGAAGGCGTTTACTCCAGCTCTGGGCCAGGCCCTTCGTGACCTGAAAGTCAGTCTTCAGCGTGGTCTGTGGTCCAGGTTCAAAACCCAGGAGAGAAAAGTCTTGCGTGAAGAGCCCGCAGGAGCTGTTTCTCCCACTGCTGGGTTTGGCTGCGGAGATTACCTTAGGGGAGCCAGTCACGCCTGCAGGACGTCCTGCCTGCTGCTTCCTGAAAGCCATGGCGCCGGGGTAATCACTTGGCCTTAAGGGATCACGTTTGCAATGACAACCTCGTAGTTGGTGGGCTCAAGTCTACAGCAGGTGCAAGCTCTCTCCCAGCACTGGCCAACTTCCCCAGGGTCTAAGTTTAATTCAGGGCTTCCCCATTTCAGGAAGCGCCTTAGGTTCTGCTGTGCTCAGAATGCCCCACAACACCTGTCTGTGAAGCTCTGCTGCTAGGTCTCAGACGTGGCTCTTTGTGTAGGTTCCTCCAGCTCCCTTTCCTAAGAACCAGAAGTTAGGGAGGACGAGGCACGTCCCGGAGAAGGCTCTGAGTCTGGAAGGGCAGAGCTCTGTCCTGGTGCCAGGCTCTATGCCCGGCAGGGCCCACTTGGTGCCTGGGGACCACATCTGCTCTGCAGAGCATGTTTGTCCCAGGAGCCTTGGATTACTCAGCCACAGCAGAGAACAGGCTCCGCCCATCTCCCTGGTCCCTGCTAGTTCTCACGCCCCGCAGCTTGCAGCCTCGCCAGGCTGCAGCTCTCCCTGGGCTCCCCGGGGGGTTACCAGTTGCTCTTCCAGGTGTGCCGCACATCTGTGTCGTGGATGCTGTGTCTGTCTGCCTGCTCATCCAGGAAATCAAACATGTACTTGATGGCCAGGGGGAGAGCGCTGCCCCGGTGCACGGTGCTGAATAAGGTCTCAAACAAGTCGTCCACGAACTTCTGCAGGGTGCCCTGGCGGAGGGGTGGTGGGAAAGTATGAGGTGGGGGAGGGGGACGGGCAGCAGGCGGGCAGACCAGATGGTGCCTTGGACCGATCCTGCCTTGGAAATCTGTCTGCAACGCCAGGCTGTGCAGAGAGTGTGGTGGGAGTGGGGGTGGGGGTGGGTGTTAGGGAGGTGGGAGGGACTGAATGGGCTGCAGATTCCTGGCAAGAACCTCCTCCAACCTGCGGCCACACGCTACATTTCTGCTTGTGTCCATGGCAGGCGGGTGTGGGTGTGGGGAGTCTGACTGAAGACAGCAAATGCTCTGAGCCCAGGCTTCCAACGGGGAATGAAGGGCACAGGCTGGGACGAGAGGGTGTCTAAAGAACAAAATGGAGGGCTGGACCTTTCCAGCGGGAGCAGGGCAGGACTGCAGAGGGTCTCACAGGAAGGTGTGAAGGGCTCACCATGTTAGTGGCCTGGGATAAGCAGTGTCTGGAGTGGGGACTGGGTGAAGGGTCCAGATCCAAGAACACTGAGACACAGCCCTGATCACAGGGCCTTGGAGGGTACCTGGGGCAGGGACAAGGCTGGGCCTGGGGCCCACAGTTTGCTCGTTCAAAAATCACCTCTGAAGGTCAGGAAAATGTCCAACATTTTGGTGTCTCTTTGTTGGTCTCTTATTAGCATATTAGGCAAAGCAAAATTTGAGACGCATGGTCTGATGGTGTATTTCTGAGGCACTTCAGGGAGCAAATCTGAGATGCAACTGTATTAGAATTTCAGCCACATTTCTGTGGGGTCAGTGGGGGACAGTCCTGGCAAATACGGGCTGGATGATTGCTATGCATATATGGGCAAACTTTTCTCTCCTAGGGAGGCTAGAACACAGCTTTACATTATAGCTTCCAGCACTGCCGCTGCCTCGCTTCCATTAGCATCTGGGGGTAGATGAGATGGGACGGGGAAGGGGAAGCCTTCTCTTGGATACCAGAAGGGCCAGGCCTTCATGCTTTTCCTCCCATTGTGGCCAGAAAGTGGGTAGAAAAGGCACTGATGGAGGAAGCTGGCATATCTGTCCATCTAATACCAATAAAAAACCCCAGTGATTTCCTAAGGGGTGTAGGGGCCCGAGGTGAGAGCGTCGATCCTCTAAGGAATAATGGCAGTCCTATAGGGTGAGCTAGGAGGAAAGATGTCATTGTGATTTTTGCCAAAGGGTAGAGAACAGCAGTGGCCTGATCTCCTGGGAAGCCTGCCCCAGACCTGGACCTGCTTGTCCAAATGCGTTACCTTGAAGGACAGACTCCATGCTGTCCTTTCTATGCTGTGGGCTGGGTCGGGGGTAGGACACACCTCTCTGAGGGGGCTTCCCTGGGCTGGGCAGGGCAGGAATTACCTTGGTGGCCAATAGCCGGGTCAGGTAGATCTCGGACACCATTTTGCTGCCCCGGTCACCCTCCTTCTGGTCCCCATGGTCGTGGTTCTTCACCAGGTGCCACACCTTGACCCCACTCTCCAGGTCTGGGGTGATCATGGGGGCCCGAGACCGCAGGCTGTCAGGACTGCCTGTGTACCTGAAGGAGGAGTCTGAGGAGAAGGGGGCAGCGGAGGCCTGTGAGCGACTAATTGCATCATCCTGGCTTGTAGAATCCTTCTAGAATCCCTGCCCACCTGCTGCACTCACTCAGAATAAACCAGTTTCAATCGGAAGGGAACCCTTGGGGTTTCATATTTGGTGGGTTATTTTATCGATCCTTGGTTGGCATGAGAACAGCCTGAAATATTTTTGTAAAAAGAGGACCTAGAAATTCTGTGGGCTGGAGTGGCCCTTGGGAATTTGGGAGTCCCTCATTCCCGGATGCTTCCAGCAAAGAACAATCAATAGGTAAAATGTCAACCAGATATTCTCATAGGGGCTTTAATAAAAGTCTGGATACTAAGGGCTGTGAGTGGAACTGCTCCCTCTCGGGAGCTGATGAGTTCCTTCTTACTTGGGGCCCAGAATATAGAATTGTCTGAGCCCCTTTTGCAGCTGCCAGCTTCAGTCCTGAGGTGTCCTTTAGCTGGACAGCCCAAAGCCTAGTGCTATACAGAACCAGAGGAAACAGAGTCAGAGAGAGTGAAACACCACAACCTCATTGTCCAGAGGGCACTGGGGGCCCTAGCACTCCTCAGGGGTGGAAGGGCTAGGATGGCCAATTGATTGCCCAAATTGGGACATGACTGAGAGCTAAAGGGGGCACTGTTAATAATTCAGTCAGGATGATAAGCATAAACTGGGACTGGGTTATGTGAACCCCCCATCCAAGAGCCTCCCTGGGTGTGGGCCCTTCAAACTCCTTCATCAGACCTGGGCTATCAAAGGAAAGGTGCCGGGTACCACCTGCTGCCACAGCTCTGAGGAGACAGCCTGCTCCGAGGATGACTGGTCCAGGGGGAAAGGGAAGCCTTTGACTGCAGGCTGGCAGCAGCACGGGGCTCCTGCTGTCAGCAGGGACGGTGAGTAGCCCCTGGGGGTCACAGAAGACTCCACTGGCTGCCCAGGCTACCTTTCTGGTCCTCACCGTATCTGCTGATGGACGTCCGGGAGATACTGGCAGAGGCAGGGATGTTGTAGGAGGAGGTCTGTTTGGGGACCAGAGCCACCACCGATCTGTCTGATACCTGGGAAGGGTATGAGAGATACAGTTCAGGTGAATGTTGGTATCTTGGGGAATAAAATTGTCAAGTACTTCTAGGAATTTATGGAATGGGTTTAGGTAGAGCATAAGGAGATCAGCAATGCTAGAAATAACAATTCCTGCTTTTCAATCTTGTAGCTACTTGCCACCTGTGGCTATTGGGCTCTTGCAATCCAATCAGTCCAAAGGGAGATGCCCTGTAAGTGTCTGAGCTCAGGTATGCTATAAATGTACAATACACACTGGATTTCAATGACTTAGGATGAATAAAAGTATACAAACTGTCTCATTAATAATGTTTATATTGATTACATAGTCAAATGACAATTAGTTTAGATCAGTTGTGTTAAATAAAACATTAACATTACATTCGTCTGCTTATTTTTACTTTTTAAATGTGACTAGTAAAAAATGTAAAGTTATACGTGTGGCTTGCATTGTATTTCTATTAGAGGGAGCTAGTGTAGCCCAGCCTGCCTTGAGCTCTGTGAGTTACATACAACTATTCCCATTTTAGAGATGAGGAACTGAAGCATTGAGAAGCTAAACAACACCTTCAAGTTTGCACACCTAACACGTGATAGAGCCAAAATTTGTCGCCCGGACTGTCAGGCTCCAGAGCACATGTTCTCCTCATTGCATCCTAATTTGGGATTTTATTTCAAGACACACTGGTCTGAAGCCCATTTTTCCTTTTGGTTCTGATTTCTTTCCGGCCTGGGTCCTATAATGGCCCAGTCACCTTGAGGAGCTTCACCACAAGGCAGCTGCTCTTGGGGAGTCAGCAAGAAAGAAGGCGTCTTGCCTGTTCCCTGTGAGGGTGCCCAGGCTCAGCACCCAGCCTGCAGGGAAAGGGCTGATAAATGAGGAGCCATATTGAAGACATTTGGGGCCATTTTCATTTAAGGTTACCCTCCATCCAATAAAAACAGAGAATCCCCAGAATTGTGGCGATCCAATTAAACTCCTAATGCAGAGGGAATAAAACAGCCATAATAATGTTATGAGCCATAAAACATTCCTATTAAACCATTTTTTACTTTAACAAGTTTTATGAACTTTATAAGTTTGATTTATGGCTGCACCAGTCGTAAAACCATCTTTCTGGGTCTTAAATTGTCAGTCCCTCTCCCCCACCAAAAAAAAAAAAATTAAATGTTGGGAAGTCAAACTATAAGTGAACATTAGCACTAACGAGATGCCCTGATAGCCAGTTTTAGTAGTGGTGTTTAATTTCACCCTCCCTATAAATCTGTGGGAAGCGGGAAGTTTTAAAAAATCTCTTTGTTAATTAAGATTATGCAGATTTTTCTCCTGTAGGGGCTCCAAGGACCTTTGACTCCTGGGAGGGTAACAAGAGGTCGGTGCTTTGACCTGATGGCATAAAGCTGCAGGGTCCAGGGCTCTTCACAGTTGTCTGGAAGATGCCAATGCGTAGTTACTTCCCAGTTGGGGTGGCTCCCCAGACTGCAGGCAGCTTGTATCATCAGCACTAGGTCTGAAAAGGAGGGGGGCTTCCCTGGTGGCGCAGTGGTTGAGGGTCCGCCTGCCGATGCAGGGGACACGGGTTCGTGCCCCGGTCCGGAAAGATCCTACATGCCGCAGAGCAGCTGGGCCCGTGAGCCATGCGTGTCTGGAGCCTCCTGTGCTCCGCAATGGGAGAGGCCACAGCAGTGAGAGGCCCGCGTACCACAAAAAAAAAAAAGGAGGGGGAACTCTCCACCTCGGACTTTGCAATTGAAATGATACACGAAAGCCTGGCAGGAGCAAGGGTTTATTCTCCCAGGGAGAACAGATTATGTTATCATTTATGGCTTGTTGTCACCTAAAGGGAGATTCACAAGGTGACTGGAATGACCACAGTTCAACTGAATTCCAGGTCTCATCACTAAATCTCCCTTGTCCTTAGTCTCCTGTCTTTCTCTTGACCAACAGGTGATGCAAACCCGTGGGCAAGATGCCTGGCTGGGTCTGACCTTGCCTCTGCACTTTGTAGCTACATGACTTCGGGAAAGTCACTTAACCTCTCTGCGCCTCAGTTGTCTCATGTGTCAAAGGGGATAATAATCGAGTCTAGGTCTGTTGTGAGGATTAACGGCGTTAGGACACGTAGAGGCTGGGAGCAGTGGTGCCTGGCGCCCAGTAACTGCTCGTATTACTGTTGCTATTATGAACATCATCATCATCATTGTCTCCCAAAGGGAAGAATAATCCCTCTTGTCCCCTGTCACTCAGGGCTAGCGTGTGGGAAGAGCCTTGCACAAAGTAAAGCTCGGTAAATATTTGAGGAATGAATGAATACATGAGTGATAAATGACATCGGGGAATTCAAAGTGCTTTGTAAGATGAGCACTGTTAGAACAGAATATTCCATTCTTCTGATTGGGAGTCATAGGACAGACAGACCAGTAACAAGCATTAGAGCACCAAAGACAGAGGAGAGCGGGCCCCATTCCTGCCCTGGAGAAACTTACAATTTGGGGGCGTAATGTTCATTTCTTTTGCACTTTCTGCTTTGGTTCTAATTGGTTCATTAAAACTGTTCTACTACGCCGGGTGTGAAGTGGGGTTGGGGGCTGGGGTGGAATCAACAGAGTGATTGTAGCTACTATGGAGTGGTATATACATCCTGGTATACCTCACCTGTGGTTTCTCATACTTCCAGCCACCTTCACAATTTGGGGTCATATCTCCATTTACTGATGAGGAGCCCAAGGTTTAGGGAGATTAAAGTCACATCACCAGTGAGTGGGGAAGCAGGGGTTTAAATAGAACTCACAAATCCTTTTCTCTGCCCACTATACCACACTTACTCCATTTAGGGAGGGGGTCCAGGCAGAGTGTCAGCATGAGAAATGCAGGCCAGTAAGGGGGATGGAGCCTGGAAGGGAGCATTTTGGGGTTTCCCCAGTGCCCCTCTCTTTCCTCTGTGCCCCAAGAGGCTCCCAGGCAGGTCCTGCTGGCTGTTAGGAACCCCAGCCTCCTGGTCGTTGGCAACTCAGTGCTTAAGAACCCAGCCCCTCCGCACTCTCCCCGTGTGAGGCAGGGACAGAGGATGATGTTATTAACCAGGCAATCCCACAGGGTCCTGCTGCCCAAGGCACTTCCTCTGGTTGGTTTAATTTCCCTCACTGTCTCTCATCTCCAGCTTCTATTTTAGTATGTTTTTCGAATCCCAACTACCCGTGCCGTGCTTAATCTTACAGAGACCCCCAGCTGTGAGTGGTTACCATGAGAAGCAAGCGGGGGGGG
>NW_006778270.1:2098516-2102892 GCF_000442215.2 Lipotes vexillifer | reverse complement strand
GGTGGTGGTGGTGGTGAGAGTAGATACCTCTCGGGATCTTTTGTTCTTTTGCTGAGATTTTTTTTTTTTTTACTGTTCCATTCAATGTGTCTGCCGGTGTGCTAAACACTCTGCCTACTATATTCAAGCTATTCCTCACAACTTTATGGGGCAGGGGTCACCATTAACTCCATTTTACAGATGAGAAGAATGAGAACTTAAGCAACTTCCCCAGGGACACCAGCTAGTAAGTGGCAGAATATAAGACCCAATTCCCTGCTTCGTTGCAGGTGAGACGTGTAAGCCGCATTAGTAAGAAAGCAAAGAGAAAGCAGCAGGAGACTATGCAGCTGTCTGTGAAAGATGCCAGTTTTCTACAGGCGGAGAGCTACACTCGGTACAGGATAGGAATGTCCAGGCCAACTCCACACCAGTTCGGTCAGTTTCTCAGGGTGAGTCTGGACACTCGTGTTTTCGACAGCTTCCCCCAGTAATTCTAATCGGCAGCTGTGGCTGAGAATCACTACTCTAGACTCAGGGAGGAGGCGGAGAGGGGAGATAAGAGAACCCTTTTAGAGCTTTGAGGGCCTTAGAGCAAAACTTAGAAGGAGGGGGCATTCTGGGAAGGCAGGGGTCCCTGACGCAAAGCCCTGCCCTCACCTGATAGTGCATCAGCGTGTTGAGCCGCTTCCAGTCACCCTCGATCTTGGTGGTGATGTCCTCGTCCTGCAGCACGACCCGGGCAATCCGGCCTTGACGCCACTCTGGGTGGAGGGGTGGTGCAGGAGCAGTGTGAGGGGCGGGGCCCGGGACTGCCCAGTCGTGGGGTCCTCTAGGGGCCTGGCAACCCCGGCTCCCTCAAGCTGGTGCAATGACAGTGTTTCAGGCATCTGGGGCTCCGGGGGTGTCAATGCTGGCAAAAGCATGGGCCTCCCCAGAGATGGCCACATCTGAGCGGGCAGTGTTTCAGGCAAGCATTTCACCTGGCCCCTCACCTGGACGGGACCCAGTCATGCCCCGATGAGGGGCTGTCTGCAGGGCAGGGCTTCCCCCACCCCATCCCCGCCATAGCCCAAATGCCCTCCTGGAAGTTGCCCTCACACTCCCAGGCCAGGTTTCCTACCCAAGTCCATGTCAACAGCCCTCGGCCGCTGGGAGTAGGGCACGTTCTTGTAGACGGCATCGAGAATCTTCTCTTTGACCTGCGTGATGGTGTCACAGTTCAACACCTTCACTGGGATCTCCGGACTGTTCTCGTTGTCAGGGTTGACGCAGTTCAGGATCTACAGGTGGCAATGGAAGGGGGGCAGGATGCGAGTTGAAGGAGCCATTTGGGGGAGAGGGTGTGAGGCCCTGGAGCCTTCTCTTACCCAGGCTCCCCCTCCTCACAGGAGAAACGGGTGTCCCTCTGTCTGTGTTTGTTTCTCTCACCTTCCAGCCACCTGCCAATGACAGCTTGAGTCCTTCTGCCCACCTCTCTTTCTCAGAGAGCCAGGACCCTACTTTCTAGCCCCTGATGGCTTAGGGGAGGCTGTCATCCTGGGTGGAGACGTCCTGGGGGATCAGGGGTGCCTCCAGGTGTTTCATGGGCTGGCCTCCCACTTCCCCGAAGCCTCTATATTAGAAATCAGCAGACTTCTTCCTGGTAATGCTAATTTCCCCACAGCTAATGCTGAGTGATCTAGGGTAAACGCAGGTGTTGCAAGCTCTTTAGGCCCACCCAATGAGATAGGGGAGGAGGGGCCCAGGCCTGTGTGTCCGCCCTTGGGACACTTGGCATGCCCCCTGGACTGGCCCCCAGGCCAGCCTCCCAGCCTCTTTATTGACCCCTCAAACTGGCTTTGTGGTGAGAAGGCACAGAACCGATCAGAGGCAGGAGGTCCGTGCTGTCCCCTGGGCTTCCTGCCCCCTCACCAGGGTCTTGTACTCGATCTGCTGCCGGATGAGCTTGTCCTCGCTCAGGGAGTAGCGGGCCTCGCCCGTGATGGCATCGATGGGGCCCTTCTCCATCTGCTGCTTGATGGCGCAGTACAGCATGAAGAGCGGCTCCCCCGCACACTCCTGTAGGCGGAGGCAGGGCGTAGGTGGCGGGGTACCAGCCTCCTTCCCTCCTTCTCCTGACGCTATTTCTAGGCCCGCTTGGCTTTGGGGCACCCAGCCAGGTAGGTTTCTGTTCCTAAGGGGGGTCCCCACGCAGCCCTGATGGCCAGGCTCAGAGGGGCAGCCCCCCAGTTTGCTCTCAACTCCCAGTTCCTGTCTCACTCCCAGTCTCACCTTCAGGAACTTGTGCAGGAGGAAGGCAAACCAATTGGTCAGCATCTTCTCGGCCACGGACTCTGTCCTGGGGAGGCAGAAGGGATAAGGGAAGTCCTTTATGGAGGGGTCTAAGGGCGGGGGTGTGCCTAGCTTGTTGTGTGGACCAGGGTTCAAGAGAACAAGCGCATGAAAGAAGCCAGGGCTGGGGCCCAGGACACTGTGCCCTGTCCCAACTCTACCAGTAATGAGAAGTGAGACCTTGGGCTAGAGGCTTCTTTCTGGACCTCAATTTCCAGCAAAAACGGAGTGGTGCTATGGGTCTGCAGACACAGGGACCAAGAATACCATCCTCTTACCCTCTTCCAGCCTCAGGGTGATGGAGTTTCTATGTCCCTTTGGGATTTCCTGCATGTCTGAATATCTGCATGTCCACAAGGTCCCTGGTACCTTCCCCTCCAAACAGAGTCAGACTGCCTGGGTTCAAATCCTGACTCTGCTGTGTACTGGCCTGTGTGATCTTGAGTAAGTCATTTCCTCTCTCTGGGTTCAGTTTCCCCATCTCTAAATGGGGATGATAATAATAATAACCATCATCATTATCATCATCGTCTATCCCACAGGGATGTTGTCAAGGTTGAATGAATTAATGTATGTAAAGTGCTAAGAATAGTGCATATACCTGCTCGCTGTCATCACTGCTGTCCTGCGGGGTTGTGGATCCCAGCCCCTCAGGTAAAGAGCAGTGTGCGCAAGTGTTTAGCTGACAGGGGATCTGCCTCTGTAAGCACCGCCCCTTCATCCTGCCCCACCCCCATCATCCCAGGCTGCAGATCTGGGGACCTGCGAAGGAACGAAGCGGCTGTGACAGACCCTCAGTGATGGGGATGCCGGAGGGGTATTTTAACTTGCTGCACGTGGTGCAAATTATACCCTCCCGTTGCCTTAAATCCCAGGCATTTGCCAGGGCTGCTCAGCAATGCGGGCCTGGGAGAGAGTGACAATGGCAGCACCCTCTCCCTGCATTGTGCCTGAGATTAGCTCTAATTTAAATACAACAGTTCTTAATGAGAGTTTCTAATGCTCAGATTGGCAGAATGGGGGCTCTGTACTCATAAAACAAAGCTATTCTTTCTCCCTCCTCACCCCACATGGGGTCTGGAAGCCTGAGATCTTGCAAGGAGAAGGCTGCTGAGAAGGCAGTGAAATGGAGGTGGCACATTCCAAGCCCTGCTGCCAGCTGAGCTCCAAAGCTGTGCTGGGCTCCCCAGGGCCCCCAGAGAGGGTAGGCTCGGGGATGGATGCCAAGGTCTCTGACCCTCTTCCCCGCCAGGAAAATGGCAGCCGAGGAGGGAGTGGTGGTGGATGCTGGTGATTCAGATCCAGGAAGCTGGGCACTGATGGGAGAGGCCACACCATATCTCCAGCTGGGGGCTGTCCAACAGAGCTCCTGCTATGATGGGAATGGCCTCTATCTGTGCTTCCAATATGGCGAACACTGAGCACTTGGGATGCAGTTAGTGCAGTGGAGGAACTGAATTTTACATTTTCTTTTAAATTAATGGTCACATGTGCTACTGTGTTGGACAGTGAAACTCAGGATGCATGGGGAGGGAGACTTCAACACAGGTATTATTAGTGTCATTTTGTTCACGAGGAAACTAAACAGCAGAGAGGCCACGTCACTGGCCCAAGATCACGCGACTAGCAGGAAGCAGAGCCGGGGTTCAAGCTCAGATGCTCTGGGGCCTGTGCTCCTGCATCACGCTCAGCACCTGCAGACACGGCACAGCCACCCGGACTGAAGGAAGATGAGACTCTGCACTGGGAGCTGCGGGGACACAGGCCTTCCTGGGGAGGGGCGCCTTCTCGTGGGACCAACACTAACCAGCCCTGCCCCCCACCCCGGACGTCCCTGTTTAGATGCCTCCCCGCCCCTAGCGCAGGTCAGACCTCCGGAGAAGCAGCTTGGGGTGGTTCTTGTTCTCCAGGTTCTTATCGATGAGGTCAGAGAGCAGCTGCTTGAGGACGTCGGTGGCGTACTCCAGGCGGCCCTGCAGGCCGGTCATGATGAGCGAGGCAACGTTGCCGCGATCTCGCATGGAGAAGCTGCGCTGCAGCTCCAAGGTGCGGATGAAGGTCAG
>NW_006778270.1:2057961-2097874 GCF_000442215.2 Lipotes vexillifer | reverse complement strand
GCGGATGAAGGGCAGCAGGAACACCTTGTTGTTGATGAGCTGGGCGAAGAGCTTCAGGGCCTTCTCCACGTGCTGCTGCCCGTTGCCCTGCACCTGGGACGGGTGTGATGGGCGTGGCTTCAGAGGATGAGCTTCCGGCTCTCCGGGAGGGTGTTAGCTGATGATGATGCCAGCTATAGGACCCTCTCCATGATGCCTGTAACCGCCCCACCCTCGGTGATGTAGGAATAACTGGTCTCTGAGGTCTGCAGTCTGCTCTGACTTCCCCCTGGGTTGAGAGGGTTGGGCTCCAGGTAGAGACCTCAGAGAGGATGCTATTCATCTGATTTTCCCAAGGATGCAACACAACAGGAGATACCGCAGCAGACTAGCTTGGTTTACTAGTCTCCCCTTAATCTCCCCTGCCCTGATTTATTATCTTTAGTAAAACAAACTGAGAAATGAAAAAACAAACCTCACAGAATCATAGGTCTTTCCTTAAGCCAGCTTAAATCCATTCGGAAATGAGGCAGAATCTTAGTTAATTAATTCAGTCATTAATTAAAAAATGACAAACAATCAGCTTTCCCCTGGAATCATCCCAAAGAGCCTGGGTGCCCCCCCTGGCTGTGATTTTCCTGGTTGGAAATATCCCCGTTGCGGTGATGCTTCTGCAAAAGCTATTTCTCCTCCTCGCTCCTGACCTTCTTCTGAGCACTGGGCCCCACTGGCATTTCCTAGGAAACCCGGGCCCCACGTCCCTGCTGGGCAGCTGGGCGAGGGAGGCGGGTGTTACCTCCAGCTCACGCAGGACGGGATGGTCCTCAATGCCGGGGAACAGGACTCGCATAGCATAGGTCCGATAGTCCAGGTAGGGGATTCCTGAGCGGTCCAGGTCACTGGTCAGCTCGTTGATGTCTGTCTGGAGCTCGGCAAAAGCTATGAAAGTGCAGTGGAGACAGGGAAGCTCAGGAGGGGAATGCAGGCCGGGGAGGGGAAAGGCAGGAGAAGTTCGTGGAGGAGGGAAGGGCCAGGTTGTAGAGACAGGGAGGGTTATAGGGGTGCGTCTCCAGGGGCGATAAGATATCTCCAGTCTGCCTTTCTTAGGTGGTGGGACTATGGGTGATTTTTATATTATTTCCTCCTCTAAGCTTACCTATAATTTTGAATTTTCTTTCTATGTATTATAAGTGTGGTTAAAACAAAGGAAGCCCACGACTTCGGTCATGCAGGTGATACAGGTGCTAGAAGCAGGTGAGAGGCAGTGGTCGAACAGATCAAACAAAGACCAGAATAGGTAGCTTTGCTCCCCTTTTCCAAGCAAAAGAATAAACCAAGATGCAAAAACCTTGGGGGAAAATGAAAATCAAAACCACCGTGAGATACCACTTCATACCCATTAGGATGGCTGTTATAAAAAAAGTGGAAAATAACATGTGTTGGCTAGGATGTGGAAAAACTGGAACCCTCATATCTTGCTGGAGGGAATGTAAAGTGGTACAGCTGCTCTGGAAACCAGTTTGGTGATTCCTCCAAAAATTAAACATAGAATTACCAAATGACCCAGCAATTCCTCTCCTACATATATACCCAGAAGAACTGAAAGCAGGGACTTGAACAGATGCTTGTACCCTCACGTTCACAGCAGCATTATTCATGGTACCGAAAGGTGGAAACAACCCAAATGTCCATTGACAGATAAACTGATAAGTAAAACGTGGTTTATATACCCAATGGACTATTATTTAGCCTTAAAAAGGAATGAAGTTCTCTCAAATACTACAACATGGATGAACCTTAAAGACATGATGCTAAGTGAAATAAACCAAACACAAAGGGACAAATACTGTGTGATGCTGTTTATATGAGTGTCCTAGAGTAGTCAAATTCATAGAGACAGAAAGTGGGAGAGGAGGATGAGGGATTATTGTTTCATGAGTACAGAGTTTCAGTTGGGGAAAATGTGGAAGTTCTGGAGATGGATGGTGGTGATGGTCACATGATATTGTGAATGTACTTAACGCCTCTGAACTGGAGGAGGGGAGAGCACTAGCGTGCAGAGATAAGAAAGTTAAATTTTATGTTATATATATTTAACACACTCACACACAGACGAAACTGAGAACACCACCAAACCCAGACTTAGGGAGCCCTGACCACCAGGCCCTTGGCCAAACAGGGGCTTCCCCTTGGTGGCAGACCTGTCTCCTGACACCCTCCTTGCTCCTCCCCAGCCCTGGCGCTGGGAGGAGCCTGGCCCACTTTGCCCCAGCCCAGCTCTTCCCTTTCATCCAGCAGAGGGCTTGTTCTGATCTTGAAGTCTGCAGCAAAAGAAGTCTTTTGATTCCTAATTGAGATGTTTACCCAGGGAGTCTTCCAGGTCCTCAGCCCAAGGGGACACCAGGTAGCTGCGGTTGCTTGGGAGACAGAAGAAACACTGTCTCCACCACCACAGCCTAGGATGCCCTGTAAGTGGCCTTCAGAGGCTCAGCCTGCAGTACTGGCTGAAGACACAATGTTGGGGAGGGGAGGGGGTGGAAGGGAGGGCATGTGCTCTCACCTTTCCTGCTGCTCCAAGGCAGCCAGGCAAAAGGAGCTGTCACCCCTAAGTGGGGATCTAGAGTCTGAGGCAGCAGGGCCCAGGAGGCTCTGACTGTGGGGAGACTGAGGTCCCAGGAAGGAGAGTATGCTGGCCCAGACTGTGGGATGAGTCAGGGCACAGGGGGACAGAATAATGGGATCAGGTCTGGGGCCTTACTGTAGGCATTTTAAGGGCAAAGGAAGTTTAAGAGAAAACAGAGGTCAAAGTGGAGCAGGATGGCTTGTGGTAGAAGAGATGGGAGCAAAGATGAGAGCTGTTTTAGGGAGGGGGGGGGTAATAAGGCTGGTGAGGAAAGAGGGTCCCGGAAGCGAGGGCTGCCTTCACTTACCTTCCTTACACTCCAGGGCCACACGGGACTCCAGGTTGTCCATCTGCATTTGGAGCCGCTTGAGAGTAAGGTCATTTTCTCGAGACTTGCGCTTGTAGGCGATGAGCACAATGATGACGATGATGAGCAGTAGGCTGCCACCCGCCGCGATGCTGACGATGGCTGGCAGGGTCAGCAAGCTGTCTGAGATGACACTCACCGAGCCGGGCGAGAATACCATGCCACCCACGTGGACCTGTGCATGGCACACACAACAGTCACTGTAGAGCCCTGGCATCCAATCCTTCTCAATTCAGAAAGGGCATGAGAGACCACAACCACACAGTGCAGTCTGGATACAAAACAACTTCCTGCTTATCATCTGCCTTTCTTTTCTTGTGTTCTTAGCTCCTACCCATTTTAATATAGGACTTTGTGATGAGGAGATATGGAGGAGGTTGAAGACCCTTTCTTTATGACAGATTATACATGAAAGGTGAGGAGGGGAGGAATAATTAGAGGGTTCACTCACCATGACCTTGTGCTGCCCAGTGAGGTTGGGAGGCTCGCAGAGCAGTTGCGTCTCGGACACAGTGACAGCGCATGGGGTCTCTCCAATCAGCACGGTGTAGTTGAGTTTGGCACCTCCAGAAGCAGGAGGGCAGAGGTTTTTGCCCTGTAGGTAAGAGCAATCTTAATAGGAATAATTGACACATGTGGACAGAAGTTAATTGGTTATTTAAAAAGAGATTAAGGCCAGTCCCTCGCATCAGGAAACTTCCACAAGCCTCTTAGAAAGCCTCATCCACCAGAGAGCAGACAGCAGAAGCAAGAAGAACTACAATCCTGCAGCCTGTGGAACAAAAACCACATTCACAGAAAGATAGACAAGATGAAAAGGCAGAGGGCTATGTACCAGATGAAGGAACAAGATAAAACCCCAGAAAAACAACTAAATGAAGTGGAAATAGGCAACCTTCCAGAAAAATAATTCAGAATAATGATAGTGAAGATGATCCAGGACCTCGGAAAAAGAATGGCGGCAAGGATTGAGAAGATGCAAGAAATGTTTAACAAAGACCTAGAAGAAATAAAGAAAAAACAAACAGAGATGAACAATACAATAACTGAAATGAAAACTACACTAGAAGGAATCAATAGCAGAATAACTGAGAAGGAAGAACGGATAAGTGACCTGGAAGATAGAATGGTAGAATTCTCTGCTGTGGAACAGTGAATGAAAAAGAAATGAAGAAGAATGAAAAGAATGAAGAATGAAAAGAAATGAAGACAGCCTAAGAGACCTCTGGAAAAACATTAAACGCCAACAACATTCGCATTATAGTGGTCCCAGAAGGAGAAGAGAGAGAGAAAGGACCTGAGAAAATATTAGAAGAGGTTATAGTCAAACACTTCCCTAACATGGGAAAGGAAATAGCCACCCAAGTCCAGGAAGCACAGAGAGTCCCATACAGGATAAACCCAAGGAGAAACATGCCGAGACACATAGTAATCAAACAGGCAAAAATTAAAGGCAAAGAAAAATTATTGAAAGCAGCAAGGGGAAAACGACAAATAACATACAAGGGAACTCCCAAAAGGTTAACAGCTGATATCTCAGCAGAAACTCTACAAGCCAGAAGGGAGTGGCAGGATATACTTAAAGTGATGAAAGGGAAGAACCTACAACCAAGATTACTCTAGCCAGTAAGGATCTCATTCAGATTCAATGGAGAAATCAAAAGCTTTACAGACAAGCAAAAGCTAAGAGAATTCAGCACCACCTAACCAACAAACGCTAAAGGAACTTCTCTAACTGGGAAACACAAGAGAAGAAAAGGACCTACAAAAACAAACCCAAAACAATTAAGAAAACGGTAATAGGAACATATGTATTGATAATTACCTTAAACATGAATGGATTAAATGCTCCAACCCAAAGACACAGGCTTGCTGAATGGATACAAAAAACAAGACCCATATATATGCTGTCTACAGGAGACCCACTGCAGACCTAGGGACACATACAGACTGAAAGTGAGGGGATGGAAAAAGATATTCCATGCAAATGGAAATCAAAAGAAAGCTGGAGTAGCAATAATAATATCAGATAAAATAGACTTTAAAATAAAGAATGTTACAAGTGACAAGGAAGGACACTACATAATGATCAAGGGATCAATCCAAGAAGAAGATATAACAATTATATATGCACCCAACATAAGAGCACCTCAATACATAAGGTAACTGCTAACAGCTCTAAAAGAGGAAATCGACAGTAACACAATAATAGTGGGGGACTTTAACACCTCACTCACACCAACGGACAGATCATCCAAACAGAAAATTAATAAGGAAACACAGCTTTAAATGACACAATAGACCAGATAGATTTAATTGATATTTATAGGACATTCCATTCCAAAACAGCAGATTACACTTTCTTCTCAAGTGCTCACAGATCATTCTCCAGGATACATCACATCTTGGATCACAAATCAAGCCTCAGTAAATTTAAGAGAATTGAAATCATGTCAACCATCTTTTCTGACCAAAACGCTATGAGATTAGAAATCAATTACAGGCAAAAAAAACATAAAATACACAAACACATGGAGGCTAAACAATACGTTATTAAATAACCAAGAGATCACTGAAAAAATCAAAGAGGAAATCAAAAAAATACCTAGAGGCAAATGACAATGAAAACACGATGATCCAAAACCTACGGGATGCAGCAAAAGCAGTTCTAAGCGGGAAATTTATGGCTATACAAGCCCACCTCAAGAAACAAGAAAAATCTCAAATAAACAATCTAACGTTACACCTAAAGGAACTAGAGAAAGAAGAACAAACAAAACCCAAATTTAGCAGAAGGAAAGAAATCATCAAGATAAGAGCAGAAATAAATGAAATAGAAACAAAGAAAACAATAGCAAAGATGAGTAAAAGTAAAAGCTGGTTCTTTAAGAAGATAAACAAAATTGATAAACCATTAGCCAGACACATCAAGAAAAAGAAGGAGAGGACTCAAATCAATAAAATTAGAAATGAAAAAGAAGAGGTTACAACAGACACCCCAGAAATACAAAGCATCCTGAGACTATTACAAGCAACTCTATGCCAATAAAATGGACAACCTGGAAGAAATGGACAAATTCTTAGAAAGGTATAACCTCCCAAGACTGAACCAGGAAGAAATAGGAAATATGAACAGACCAATCACAAGTAATGAAATTGAAACTGTGATTAAAAATTTTCCAACAAACAAAACAAAGTCCAGGACCAGATGGCTTCACAGGTGAATTCTGTCAAACATTTAGAGAAGAGCTAACACCCATCGTTCTCAAAGTCTTCCAAAAAATTGCAGAGGAAGGAACACTCCCAAACTCATTCTATGAGGCCACCATCACCCTGATACCAAAACCAGACAAAGATACTACAAAAAAAGAAAATTACAGACCAATATCACTGATGAATATAGATGCAAAAATCCTCAACAAAATGCTAGCAAACAGAATCCAACAACGCATTAAAAGGATCATAAACCATGATCAAGTGGGATTTATCCCAGAGATGCAAGGATTCTTCAATATACACAAATCAGTGAATGTGATACACCATATTAACAAATTGAAGAATAAAAGCCATATGATCATCTCAAAAGATGCAGAAAAAGCTTTTGACAAAATTCAACACCGATTTATGATAAAAACTCTCCAGAAAGTGGGCATAGAGGGAACCTACTTCAACATAATAAAGGCCATATATGACAAACCCACAGCAAACATCATTCTCAATGGTGAAAAACTGAAAGCATTTCCTCTAGGATCAGGAACAAGACACGGATGTCCACTCTTACCACTATTATTCCACATAGTTTTGGAAGTCCTAGCCACAGCAATCAGAGAAGAAAAAGAAATAAAAGGAATACAAATTGGAAAAGAAGAAGTAAAACTGTCACTGTTTGCAGATGACATGATAATATACATAGAGAATCCTAAAGATGCCGTCAGAAAACTACTAGACCTAGTCAATGAATTTGGTAATGTTGCAGGATGTAAAATTAATGCACAGAAATCTCTTGCATTCCTATACACTAATGATGAAAAATCTGAAAGAGAAATTAAGGAAAGTCTCCTATTTACTGTTGCAACAAAAAGAATAAAATAGCTAGGAATAAACCTACCTAGGGAGACGAAAGACCTGCATGCAGAAAACTATAAGACACTAATGAAAGAAATTAAAGATGATATCAACAGATGGAGAGATATACCATGTTCTTGGATTGGAAGAATCAATATTGTGAAAATGACTATACTACCCAAAGCAATCTACAGATTCAATGTAATCCCTATCAAGTTACCAATGGCATTTTTTACAGAAATAGAACAAAATGCCTTAAAATTTGTATGGAGACACAAAAGACCCCGAGTAGTCAAAGCAGTCTTGAGAGAAAAAAACGGAGCTGGAGGAATCGGACTCCCTGACTTCAGACTATACTACAAAGCTACAGTTATCAAGACAATATTGTACTGGCACAAAAACAGAAATATAGATCAATGGAACAGGATAGAAAGCCCAGAGATAAACCCACCCACCTATGGTCAACTATTCTATGACAAAGGAGGCAAGGATATACAATGGAGAAAAGACAGTCTCTTCAATAAGTGGTGCTGGGAAAACTGGACAGCTACATGTAAAAGAATGATATTAGAACACTCCCTAACACCAAACACAAAAATAAACTCAAAATGGATTACACATCTAAATGTAAGACCAGGCACTACAAAACTCGTAGAGGAAAACATAGGAAGAACACTCTTTGACATAAATCACAGCAACATATTTTTTGATCCACCTCCTAGAGTAATGGAAATAAAAACAAAAATAAACAACTGGGACCTAATGAAACTTAGAAGCTTTTGCACAGCAAAGGAAACCATAAACAAGATGAAAATGGGAAAATTCTCCCTCAGAATGGGAGAAAATATTTGCAAACAAATCATCGGACAAAGGATTAATCTCCAAAATATATAAATAGCTCATGCATCTCAATATTAAAAAAATAAACAACACAATCCAAAAATGGGCAGAAGACCTAAATAGACATTTCTCCAAAGAAGACACATAGATGGCCAAGAAGCACATGAAAAGCTGCTCAACATCACTAATTAATAGAGAAATGCAAATCAAAACTACAGTGAGGTATCACTTCACACCAGTTAGAATGGGCATCATCAGAAAATCTACAAACAAAAAATCCTGGAGAGGGTGTGGAGAAAAGGGAACCCTCTTGCACTGTTGGAGGGAATGTAAATTGATACAGCCACTATGGAGAACAGTATGGAGGTTCCTTAGAGAACTAAAAATAGAATTACCATATGACCCAGCAATCCCACTAGCGGGCATATACCCAGAGAAAACCATAGTTCAAAAAGACACATGCACCCCAATGTTCAATGCAGCACTATTTACAATAGCCAGGTCATGGAAGCAACCTAAATGCCCATCAACAGATGAATGGATAAAGAAAATGTGGCACATATATACAATGGAATATTACTCAGCCATAAAAAGGAACAAAATTGGGTCATTTGTAGGGACGTGGATAGATCTAGAGACTGTCATACAGAGTGAAGTAAGTCAGAAAGAGGAAAACAAATATCGTATATTAACGCATATATGTGGAACCCAGAAAGTGGTACAGATGAACCGGTTTGCCGAGCAGAAATTGAGACACAGAAGTAGAGAAAAAACAGATGGACACCAAGGGGGGAAAGCGGTGGGGTGGTGGTGGTGGTGGTGTGCTGAATTGGGAGATTGGGATTGACATTTATTCATTGATGTGTATAAAATGGATGACTAATAAGAAAAAAAATTTGATAGTGGAATGGACTTGGAATCTTTCATCACCTAACACGGTTCCTTGAACTTTGTAGGTGTCTAAAATAATATTCAATAATTCTTTGCCAGCTCTTGATGTTAATGAACTAAATAAGGCTTTTGTCTTAGCTTTCTTAATAAGTTATAACACAGAGAAAAGTGCGTAAGTCATAAGTTTAACTATAAACTTATGACTTATGTGAGTTATCTGAACTCCCATTAGTATTACCACTACTCAGATCAAGAAACAGAATTTTCCCAGGATCTCGGAAGCCTTCCTTATACCATTTCCTCGTCATGACCCCTGCTTTCTGCCCCCAAAGTAACCATTATCTTCACCATAAATTTGTTTTGCCCAGTTTTGAAATTTTTAAAAAGAAACCATACGATGTATATCATTTTATGTCTGCCTTGTTTTGCTGAATATTGCTCATGAGTTTTATTTGTTGTTGCCTGTAGCAATGCTTACTTATTTTTATTGTCTTCTATATTTTATTATATAAATGCAAAATATATTCTAATGTTGATGAACAAAATAAATAAATAAAAATAAAAAGAGATTAAAGAGGCGGGGTAAGGGCAGCAATGCAAAAACCAATGAGTGACTCCATGGTAAGTTTTTGGAGAGGTCTTCTAACAGCCACAATTTAGACAGAATAAGAGAAAACAAATGGAAGAGAGAATGAAAGGGAGGAAGAGAGTGGTAAAGAGAAAGGAAGGCGAGACCAAACAGTAAACAAGTGAAAGTTTGGGGGAGGATGCAGGGGATAGAAGTGAAAGTGGTAGAGTAACACACACCTGGAAGGATGGTACCAGGGGACCATGACCTCTTCACATTTGAGGGCAGTTACTGAGGCCACGGGTGGGATCAATAAAGGACATCGTTGCTTCCAGTGCACTGCAGGACTTTTAGGTCCCAAAGCTCACAAGGACACACAGAAATACTCTACGGTGTTCCTTGAGAATCCCAAGTGCAAGATATGTCACTCAATGGGTCGATATGTATAACCAAGCTCCCTTCACAGGGAGATGACAGCCATGTGAGCCCGTGTGCATCGAAGGGAGGCCAGGCCAGGAGAGGGGTGCTCCGGCCACCCCTGCGCATGGCAGGCAGCCATCCCACCCTCCTACCTTCAGAATGATGGGGGATCCCGGCTTTTGATCCAAGACCCCAGTGGGGCTGAGCAGTTCAAAGGTCGGGTTGGGGTAGTAGATGAACTTGGTGTCGTTGTAAATCAGCAAGGACTGGACATTGTTAAAGACAAATCCAAACTCGTCCGGCCGTTCCACGGTGTCCAGGCCGGGCCGGTAGTCCGTGGTCAGGGAGGGTGCCAGGCAGGTCAGGGTGGTGGTGTTCACAACTTTGCACACCTAAAGGGCCCAAGAGCACGGTGTTCAAACACCCAGCAGGTGATGGTGGGGGTCACACTGTCACCCTCCCACCCTTTGCTTATTTTGGCAGGTCTCCAGTGGGCTTCTTGCTTGAGGAAAAGGGCTGTGAAATTGTTTTTTTTTTTTCTTTTTTGGCAGGGAGGGGTGTGTTTTAACTTCATTTATTCATTCACCAACACTGAGTGAGCACCTACTTTGGGCCAGGAACGGTGCCAGTAGTTGGGCCATCCGTGAAACAGTCACAGTCTATGGGGAAGACAAATGATTCGACAAGCATTACAGTGCAGTCCTGGCAGAGGGCCTGGAGCACAGGAGGGGCACCAGCACTGTTAAGTGCGTGGATGGAGGTGAGAAACGTCCGGGTTGGGGAAATACCAGGCACTCTGTGGGTGTCCGTGTTTGTGCATGAGCCTGTGTTTGTACGTGAGCGTGCATGGCCTGAGGCAGGGTGAGGGTGGCTCATGGGAGCTTTCCTTTGGAAGAGATGAATGAAATTTAACGTGAAGAATGTGTAGGACTTAACCAGACAGGGGGGATGGTAAGGGATCAAGTCCCTGGCAGAGAGAACAGCAGCAAAGGTCTGGGAATGAGGGAGCATGGATGTTTGCGGAAAAAGTAGGACAGAAGCAGTCTCCCGTGCGCGCGTGCGCGCGCGCGCGCGTGTGTGTGTGTGGTGGAAAGAAGGAAGTTGTGTGAGATGAGCACATAATAGGTGTTCAGTTAATGTTTACTGAAAACACTGATGGATGAAAAGGATCCTTCACCTCCTTAAATGTTCTAGTCAGGATCTCTCTCTTCTCCAATCGAGTGCCCCCTAACTCTCCAAGGGGGTATAACCTTGGTATTGACACTGAGTTCATAATGTCCTTTCTTCCTTGGTGGACTCTCATCTCCCAAATAACATCCTAGTTGAGCTGGCCCCACGTGGCATGTGTGGTACCATTCTCTCCTCTAGTGGTTTAGTTTGAGGGCTTCCCAAGGCAGCAGCCAGATTGAAGAAAGTGCTCTAGGACCCACGTGTGGTCTGGGAAGAAAACCTGGACCCCTCCCCACCTCCTCCTGTCTCGCGCTGTGCGGCTCAGTTTTGGCTCTGGGAGTCACGGTGTCCCCAAAACAGCCAAGGGCATCTGTGAGAACCCTGCTCAAGTACACACTGTCCTGGCAGGTCCACACATGTTGCGTGTCTGGCCAACACACACATACCCAGGCTTCATGTTCGGAAAACAAGACCGTGTGTGAAACTGCAAAAAAAGCTGACGCTTGCATAGAAATTATGTCAGAGCTCCAAGTCTTAACCCTCCCTTTCCAGGGGGAGTTGAAGAGTTTAAACCAACAGCTCGCTGAGGGCTTCGTGCCCTGTCGGAGGTCATACGCATCCCCGCCCTTTTCAGCTCACCCTTCAGCAGCCCCTTGTGAACCTAATGTCCCTTTCACGTTCCAGCTGGCATGAGGAAAATGGTGGTGCGGTCAAACAGAGTTGAGCTGGGAGTTCCCTCCCTGGGTTCCGCAGGGCACACCCCCCCAGCCCAAGCACTGCTTCCCTGCCCCCCCATCTTCCTCCCTGCTCACTCCAGTGCCCCTGGATGGGACTCCTCTGTGAATGAGCAAATCACCCCCAGACAAACGGCCTCCGTTTGCTCTCTGCCCAGCGCTGCATCGGCACTTTGCCAAATATTCCTTTGGGTTTTGCGGCCTTCGCTTTGGCCCTTCTCACGGGGCTGCTTCCAAACCCAAAGGCAGGGGGTAGCCCCCGGGGACTGAGGATGACGTGGGGCCCAGGTAGGGCTTCAGGGGCAACGTGGCTCTTTCTCACCACTCCTGAAAGAGAGGGCATCGGGCGGAGTTTACGGGCTTCCCATGCTGGGGCCCGGCTTAGTGGAAACCTGCACACCCAGGCCTTTCCTCCAGGCTGCCTGCCAGCCTGCAGACTCCAGGCAGGTCCCTGTTGGAGCTCAGGGTCCCGAATGCTCGAGAGGCAGGAGCTGTCTCTTAACTCCTTGAAGCACTGAGGTCCTGGTGGGTGGGCTGGGAGAACTGCTGGGGAGATTCCTGCCTGGGGCTGCCAACGTGTCCTGGCGGGCGCACAGGACGCCCAGGACCCAAGCCTTCTCAGAAGGTTGCCAGGTGTGGGGAGCCCTGTCCAGCCCAGTCTTCTCTTCAAATAGCTTCCCAGGGACCAATGCTGCAGCCTTTGGAGGTTAATCTTGTCAGTCATGCACTCATCCTCCAAGATTCCCTCTGTACTAGATTAACCACGTCTTTTATTTTCTGTGTTCTGAGGCTTTAACCTCTGGGGCCTTGCTGGTCCTGGAGGGGCTGCCCCTCCCCAGGCTGGCCAACTCCTAGAGACAGCAAACAGATGGAGGCGGTCTGGGGACACTGAGCCTCGGTATGGAAGTGGGGTGGGGGCACCCCTCTTTCACTCATGGATCAGGCTCTACGTTGGGATCTGGAGTTGCGTGCTCTTCTAGCCCAAAGAGCTGTGAACACAATGGGTCACTGGAGGTGTGAAACAGGTGTCTCCACGTCTCTGGCATGATGAAATGTCAAGCCCGCCATCATCTGACGTGGTCTAGTTAGAAGAGTCAGATGTTTGGGATCTAGCTTGGTCCTGCCGCCAGCCTCCTTCATGATTGGGGGCAAGTCATTACTCCTTTCTGGCCTTAGTTTTCTAAGCTATACAGTGAGAAGTCTGGACCAGATCATCCCTGAGACCTTTCCAGATCTAGCCTTCTGGCAGCCTGTCCCTTTCTGTATTTCTCTGTTTCCTAGGGAAGCCTCAAGCATGCTGGGAATGTGTCAGGGATAAGAGGGTAGATCCAACACCATCTGGCCCATCTCTGTCTCCATCTCAGCCTCGTCAATCCCCAGAAGTTCAAAGCAGTAATTCATATGAAAAATAATGGCCGTAATAGCATCTCCTGGACTATAATTATGAATACAATAACGTTTCAGAAAATATTGACTGAAAAGAGTAAGATGGAGCCAGTAGAATGAACTAAAAAATTTATAACAACATAGCAGACATTCTGCTCTTATGATAGAGAACTTTTTTAACATCACAAAAATCCATAGTGGAAAAAAATTAAATTACATGGGTCTGCACAGAGGAATAAAGTGAAATGTTCAGCTTGATCATCTTAGCAACCAGGATGGAATTATCTGCATGCAGTGACTAACGTTTATCAGGTGCCAGCCTAGTTGCAGGTTACAAATCTGCGTGGCAAGTCTTATCATCAGCATTTCTAGCCAGGGAAGGGAGGATCAGACACGTTAAACGACTTGATCATGGTTGTAGAGCTAATAGATGGCGGTGTTTTGTTTCCAATTCACAGATGTCTGAGTCTGGATCCAGAATTTCTTCCCCCTCTCACCCTACCTCTTATCAGACCTCAAAGTGAACACGGCAGAAAACAGGAGCCCTTTTGCACCATATCTTAAGCTCAGAAGCCAGTATGTTTATACACTCATGACATCACCTTCTGACAAGAAATGATTATACTGTAATTATAAAAATCATTGTGAGGCCCAGGTGTTTGGGGCCATGATTCTGCACTCTTCTCTGGCAGTCGAATGTCCCAGTGCCTAACACAGACCTTATCACACTGCAAAACACAGACACAGCCGTGTTTCCTGCAGATCAAGGGGACCGGTGGTTACTCACATTGACAGATTCTTTCCCATTAAACTTGACTCGGATCCTTGGCTCCTGAATGACATCCAGGTTGAAGCCTGTGACGGTCAGGGGTGTGTGGCCACTGGGAACAAGCAGAGTCTGGGTTAGGTGAAAAACCCTCTCAAACTGCTACCACTTGTCCCCCTAGGATCCTCACAGGAGCTGCACTTTGGCAGAAGGGATTAGGTTGCACGGCAGCTGGGTGTATCCCTGCCCGCTCCGCCTCACCTGGCGATACTCCACTCGGGCTCAATGCGCTGCACCCGGGGGTCATCTATGTACTCGAACTGCAGGTTGTTGTCTACACGGGCTCGGTCGACACTCACAGAGACAGGGACGGGCCCCAGCCCATTGGATGACGGGGGTGAGACACACACGATCTCATTCATTGATCGCCTACAGGGAGACCGCAGGAGGGTTGTGAGCAAAGGCATGGGCAAGAGGCGCAGCCTCTGGCCTGAGAAGGGGTTTTCCCCAGTTGGGGGGTATGGCCCAGGAATGTTCTTCTGTCCTTTTATACTCTAGACTGGGGAACATCCCTTAGCAGTGTGTATCAGTGCTTCTTTATACCTGAGATCCCACTCCGGTTGGATTAGGGAGCCAATTGGAGAAGGGGATTCGAGAAGGTGGGGCAGGGGCAGGGGTCCTTGGCCTTTGGGGGAACTCTTCTTTTCTGGGTTTTTCTAGGCCATGACTATTTAGCCAGTGCTTAGTGTCTGGTCAGTCAGTTAATAAATTGAGCACCTGCTATGCAGAGAAGCAAGTACACAGTCCTTGCCCCTCAGGCAGCTTATGGTCCAGGGAGGAAATTTACTGGGCAAGTCGGGTTCTCATCCAGGGATCCTTTCAGAATTCTCTCTAGATTCTCTACATCCCCAGGGCTTCATCAGAACATCTGACAAATAGTAGGTGTTCAATTTTTAGCACATAAGAGATGCCCTGAGGATGAGTCTGTGCTTGCAAAGGACAGAGGCCGTGCAATCTCCATGTTTCTCAAGTCGCCATGGTGGGGACATAATGAATGCTTGAACCGGGTTGTGACTGAGAGCTCCTGGGAACCTCCCTCATCAGCAGTTCTTATGGTCCTCTCACTTCTAAATATCTGTAGAAGTATTTAGCCCCTATGATAGCCCTCGCGATACAAATTGACTAGTGGTATATATTTCTTTCAGTGACTGGAATGGTGTTTGGGCCCAGGACATGACACATAACGCGGAGATGATGGGGCAGGCACATATGTGAACATGCACAGGAACATGGGTGCACAGGCCTCACGTGTACAGTCTCCTAGGGCTCCTTCGAGCCCATCTCACCCATAGAACTCGCAGGTCTGGTTGCCCAGGTAAACAGCCACGCTGCTCCCAGCCCCGAGGTAATGGCCCGTGATGGTCACCATGGTGCCTCCGGACTCTGGCCCTCGGATGGGGTTGAGTGACAACACGGAAGGGTTCTTTGGGAGGAAGCAGAGAAATGATCACAGCTCAGGTTTTACCCAAAGGGAGAAACCCAGGCTAGACTTAAAGACAGAATGAGGGACTGTGTCCACGCTCAGAGTGAACCCTTTCTAATCCCAAACACTCTTTGCCTACCCTGGAGCTGAGACCCTTTCCAAGAAGAGGCTCCAGGCATATCCAGGGAAGGCAGAAGGGCCGTGTTTTGCAATTAACTAACTCCCCTGGGAGTCTTATGCTCATAACACTGTTGGGAAGGCAGAGATGACACTGACTAATCTATCAATTAGTTTGCAAATTGAGAACAATTTGAAAATGCTTCTCTATCTGGAGCGCATACTGATTTTTTTGGCACAAAATCAATAGGGCTGAATAAAGGATCCCTGCCTGGATTGGGCAACCAAGAGGATCCATTAATGGCCCAGGCTCATGTCCTTCCGTCCCTCCCTAAGCAAGAGAAGGGCACAACAGGTGCAGAGACCTGTCAGTAAATGTTAGATGTGTCTTCCCTGACCTTCACCAGGAGGATGGCCCATTGTTGGCTGGGATTTTCTAGTAAGCTCACTAAATTGTAAAATTAAGCCTGAAGCCTAAAAGAAATGTCATCTGGCCTAAAATGCATCAGAAAAAGTTGCTCCTGCCTAGCGGGCAGCAGAGTGGAGTGGAAAGTGCGTTTAACTGAGCACCTACACAGGCATGAACTCTAGTCTGCATTAGCCACTCACTAGTGATGGGCCCTGAAGCAAGTTTCTGGATCACTCTGGGCTTTTGTTCCCTCCTCTGTCAAGACAGGAGAGTGGGCTACATGATCTCTAAATCCCTCTCAGCTCTGACACTCTACAGCTCTCTCCATCCACTCTTTCTGGGTTTGCTTCTCACACGAGACCCTGTCTGTCCTGCACAGGAGATGGGGTAGGTGGGCTGCAGATATAGGCCATGGTACCCTCCCATCTGAGAGAAGACTGGTACAAGGAAAGGTGGAGATGCTGAGATAAGAAGGCAGAGACTGGAAAACCTAAAACAAGAAGTAAAGTGCTTTAGAGAGAAGAGAATTTTGTGGTCAAGTAAATTTTCAAGACTCTGAGCAAGGCTGGTTTGACCCCCTCCGCTGGTGTTAACACTTTTCGATGAAGAACTTGATGTGGCAACGTTGGCTACTAGGTGTCAGAAAAGGGACTTTGGAGCCCCAGAAGCAGGTAGTTCAGCACGAGAAAATAAAGTCTTTGTGAGTCCACCATCTGTTGCTTGGGTGGGAAGAAGTGTTTCCAGGGCTGAGTGTGTGCATATGTGTGTGTAACCACACCAACACACAGAGTAGCTCACTCGTACATCCCACTCCCATGGTCCTGCACACAGACATGCGTTCCTGCAGGATTCCAAATGGCTCCTCTAAACTCCCACTTACAATATCCTTGGCAGAAAACAAAGCCTGTGGATAAATATAGACCTTTTTAACTGGGTCCCTCAGATGATCTGTCCTCATTAGGCTGGGATTAGACAGAAATATCACATTGGTGGGACAAAGGGCAGCCCCTCCCCACCCTGTGTCTAGGATCCACTTTCTAAGAAAGGCCTGATTTTGCTTATTTAGAACTCTGACCTGTGGTTCTCTGGGATGCCAAAGTCTCCAAAGTGTTGTTGGTCATGCACTTGGCCCACCCAGGAAAGACAGGTTTTCCTGGGTGTCTTTTCTGGTCTCCTACTCCATCTGCGTGAAGCCTGGAGGTGCCGGCTTGGGAGAGGGGTGGGTGGGACTTTCCTGGGAGAAGCCTGGAGCAGAAATGTGCCCTTGCTAGAAGCCTGTAGCTCAGCACTAGACCCAATACTCACCACAAACGTGTACTGTTGATGGGATTTGGTCATGAACTCTGGCTTACACTCGCCAATGCACAGGCGCACAGGCCCAGAGGTGGTCCCCACAAGGGCATGGCCCATTTCACAAACGATCCTGAGGAGAGAGCAAACCTTTCCATGAGAGACTTGGGGAGAGCTGCATCCCTGCCCCAGCTTGCTCACCCTGTCATAGTCACAGTGAATGACTCATCACAGTCTTACAATAGTGCTGGACCAAGACTCAGCTTGCTCAACCATGTGGCTGTGTGACCTTGGGTAAAGCACTTTCCCTCTCTGGACTTTAGTCTCTCATTGGTACAGTGAGAGGTTGGATGAGCTCAACTCTAAAGCCCTCGAAACGCTATGCTGCCTATTTCTATGAGCAAGCCTGTAGTCCCCGGTGCTTGGTGCAGGGCTTGGCATTGGGTATCAACCCAATATTTGTGGAATAAACCTAATGTTCAACAGAGAGATCTAGGGGCAGTAATTTAGTGCTCTTTCCTGTGTGACAAGCCAACACTGCAACACTCCCGAGAAGAGGGATTGAGGACTGATTTGCCAAGCTGATTCAATGGTGGTTTGTTTCCTGCAGTGAGGGAACAGATAATCTGGTGAGATAGTGAGTTGCCCAAACCGGAGCTCCCAGCTGAATGGGAGGAGGGGCATCCAGTGGCAGCAGGCGAGGGGGTGGGAGGTGGATGAGTTCATTAGGACAGCAATCGACACTGGACTCCCACTTAATCACGGGCTGAGCTCACGGAGCTGGTGGGCGAGGCGGTGAACCAGCCCTGGGGCTGGAAGTCATGTCTCACATCAACAGGAGAGCTGGAGAACGGTGGCGGTGGGAGGGGGGTAGGCAGGGGGGAGGCACTCTCTCTCGTGATGTGCAGCTTGATACCCCCAGTGAGGGCTTCCCTGGTACCTGAGATAAGTTACAACAAGCACATTTACAGATGGGTTGTCTTAGCCACAGCAGACTCTAGAAAGAGTGGGCAGCTGGAGGATATGGGTGGGACTGAAGAAATCAGATTCCTGGGGGGATCTCTTGCCTGGAATTTTAAGGCATGGGATGGGTGGGAAAGGGCTCCACCAGGCTCAGCAAAAAGGAACCCAGGGGACCAATGGAAGGCTTTTCTTTCCTTCCCAATGCCATTTAAGAGTTCAGTCTGAGCAGTCTGGTGCCCTTGGTAGGTTGGTTTAGTGGGGAGTCAGAAAAACAGACCCCTCTCCACTAATCCCCAGCATTATCCAGGCACGGTGGGGAAGATCCATGTTCAATGGAGGATGCTTATCTCAACAACTTCTCTAGGAAGGAAGGTAACTAAACAGAGATTTCATTTTGATGTAATAAAACTTGCATTAAACAAATACATGGCGTGCTCACACACACGGCATGCCACCGATCTCCAGCTCCTTCCTAACAGTTAATCCCAAATAAGTACTTTCACTCCCGGTGAATATTTACTTAACATACAATGACTGTCTTATTACATTTAGCACATTAGGTTTGACAAGAAAGTACTGAGTCCATGTCAAAGGACATTCTCCTTTCCCTTTCTCTGTGAATAAATTAATTATGAACCCACAGTAAAGATGATAGTGATGATCAATTAGTATTTTACATGTAAGCGTCTCCTTAAACCTCATTAGCGGAGCATTTGAGAAGCTTAATTTAAGGTACTACGTGGGGTTATTTCCATGCTGCTACCTGCTTGGAGTAACAACTCTCCCATCCTGCTTCCTGGGCCCCAGCACCTGTTCCCGTTTGGGGTCCCTGTCATCCTGTCACATTGCTCCGGGCTCTCAAGGAGCACCAGAGGATTATCGACTCTCTACTGGGGGTATGGGGGTGTGAAGAAAAGGAGGCAGCAGATAAGTGTCTTTCTCTCTCTTCTAATCAGTGCTTTCTTGTCCCTCACTCACCCCCCTTGGCCACTGTGCTGGAGCCACCCTCGACAAGAAAAGCAAGAGCAAATCATGGCAGGCTTGAAGTCACGGAAAGAGGAAACATGAGAACACGTAAAGGTCACAGGCATATTTGCTCCTCCTGGGGCCTGTCTAGGAGAGGAGAAGGCTAGAATGGCCTGTTCAGCTGTCTGCGGTGTCTTGGCACACTATCTTTTCTAGAACATTTTCTTGCTCAGGGTTTGTGGCCCAAAAGATGAGCTTTGCATGTCAAGCACGTGGGAGAAGAGGGTGGATGGGAGATGGCACTGCCCAAGTGTCCAAGGCTGAATGCCTGCAGTTGGCTCTCAGTGTCCCACCTGGAAGGGTATGATGCAGGGGCCGAGGAGCTAGGCTGCAGGGAGGGCCTAGAGCTGGACCACGGGTTCCGTTCCTTGGCACTGCAGCTGACTCCTTTCCCTGCTGGTGGAATGCGGTCCTACTTCATCCAGTGAGTGGGAGAGGACTGTAGAATGGTCTGGGTTGCTAAGTCTAAGAGCTGGGTGAGAGTCCTGAGGACGCAGACCACGTTGTGGAAGGACTCTAATGACCTCTAACTCTTGTTCCTTTTTATTCCTGGGACCCAGTGCTCGCAGCGAAGGATGGAGAGGCCTCCTCGAGTGTATTTGTTATTTGCATTTGTTCTCTGAGCTCAAGGAGATAGAGGCTTAAAGGAAGAAGCAAGGGCAGCTATAGGCAGCGGAGAGGGTTATTTTGAAGAATGAGGGTCAGGCCAAAGCAGATTCTGTACCTCAACAATAACAAGAGCTACAATTTGTTGAGCTGTGTGTGGCAGGCAGTGGCCCAGGTAGGGTCTCGTGTCATCCTCAGGCATCCTACAGGGTGGGTCTTACTTCTCCATTTTTATAGACAAGGAAGCCAAGGCTCAGAGGTGTTAAGTGACTCATCTGTGGCCATAGTGCTGGGAAGTGGCAGAGCCACGATTCGAATCCAGGTCAGCCTGGCTGCAAAGCTCACCTTTGACCGTTCCACTCTACTGCCCCTAGAATCAGTGGCATCTTCTCTGTGTCTTTTGTGGAAGGGACAGGATGGACATAGTGGCTGTGCTGGGGTGGAGGTGACGTGGCTGTGGGGGGGCTGGGGCTGGAGAAGGGGGAAGTGGGGTAGACCTGGCTGGGTTCCTAAGGCTCTGAGGAAACTGTGCCCCCTCCCTCCCTGGTTGGAGATGACCACAGGCAGCGGTGTGGCCACCACTTCCTCCTTCAGGCCTTACAGGTTAGCAAAGTTCCTGTGGTTTGACTTCTGGGGGCCTCCTGCCTCTTCTCGGTGTCCCTGGTAGCTTTAGGCTCCCTGTGTATTATCAGGAGACAACAGCTGGGGATGCCTAAAGTTTCTCCTTGTAAAATGAGAAGCTAGACTAAATAACTCTCTAATAGTTATTTAGCTTCAACATTGGGAGGCTTGACTCCTCCTGATGGACAGGAGCTTCTGGATTCACATTAGTGCCACCGATAAGCTTTCTAATGGCGGGAGTGGCAGGTTCCATAGGGCATAGAAGTTATTGCTTCTGACATCCTAGGGCCACAGAAGTGATTGCAGAGGTCCATTTCTACATACCCATTTCCAGATGAGACATTTGAGGATCAGGGAGCAAAGAGACTTGCCCAAAATCACATAGCTCATCAATAGCTGATCTCCTGGCACCAAGCCCGGTGCCCTCGCCTCACACCGCACCACCTCTCATAGATTGGCTAAGATGGTGCCTTTCCCCCCGTGAGTGTGCATCCTTGGGGTGGGGAGCACAAGCATGTAACATCCGTCAAGACATGACTGACTTCGTAGGTGCAGCAGATGAGAGGGAGGGGGTCTGAGGACCCAAGCTGAGTCCATCTCATACAGAGCCCCTGTCCCAGGCAGGGCTGAGCTGCAGCCTCAACCTGCATCTCATCGTCCAGGAAACGTCCTGTGATGGAATCATCCGGCCCTCCACAGACCTGTGGGGCACTGATTGCAAGAGACTAAGCGGGGCCCTTTAGCCAAACATTAACCTAATTGCTGAGTGATAGATGGCACGGCACAAGCATATGGTGAGTCATTACTGTGCCCGCTAATCCTGCCCGTGCCTGGGACACTGCACTGGGTCCATTTAGCCAAATTCATCTCTCACAGATATCTATAATGATTGTGCCTCTTGCTCACTGCCCAGGATGGAGGCTTTAATGATGTTAACAAACTCTCAATAATGAGCCTGACATGGCTGGAAACCAGGGCTGCATGCAGGCAAGGTGAGGAATGTGCCTGCTGCCTCCTGCCTGCCCCGCGCCTGAGGAGATGACGGGGCTGGTTTTCTAGGGTGATCATTGGCCCTGGTAGGGACCCCTGGCAACCATTCACCTCCCCAGGCTCCTTTTGTATCCTCACTTCCAGTTTTTCTTGGAACTTTCTTCCCTAGGGCCCTGGGTGAGAGTGATGCATTTGATTTCAAAGATATTGAATAGAACAATATTTCCTTACGTTCCTATGGCACGTTACGGTCTTCACGTTTTCATCTCACTGAATTCTCTCCCCAAACCCATGCAGTAGGAATCATGATTTCCATTGGGCCAATGAAGATTAGAGAGACCAAACAGTTTGCTAAGGTCTCAGGGCTGGCAGGTAGAGGAGGCAGGATTTAGAAGACCCTTGGATCCCAATTCTCATGCGATTTCCACATCCAGCTGCCCAAGAATTTACACTTCTCTGTTCAAAGCCTTACCCTTCAGCCCCCTGCGAACCCTTTCCTTTGCAGTCCTGTGGCATCTCACCAAGTTGGAGACTTGACCTGTGTCCAGTGGCCCAAGGCAGCTCCTTGAGGCCAAGGTGGGTCTGGGGTCAGTGTGACTGAGAGTCTAGCTGGGTGTGGCAGGGTGCTGGGCTCTGTAAAGCCATCTGATCTTGGCGAGCCCGACAGCTCTCCCCTTCTCTTCTGGCTCAAAAGCGCTACTTATATCATTTTCCCCTTTCCTCTTCTTAGTGTCTTTCCTGTAGACCCAGACAGTCTTCCCTCCATGATTCACTCCTTGAAGGGACAAGGCTGTCCGTGAAGGGTCAGGTCTGCAGGATCTGAATGTCTGCAGGGTCAGGCAGCTCCTTCTCCCCTGCTGGGTGGCCCCAAAGTCGGGGAACTCACGCCTCTGACTCCGACCCTGCCCAGGCCACACTGGAATCATGGCCGCTGACCCAGAAGGCCACAGGCTGATGGATAATGGAATTTGCAGGCCACTCTTACCCAGAAGTCCTGCCCCATGGCTGTTAGGGAACGGAAAGAGGCCTGAACCAAAAGTTAGGAGACTTGAGTTCCAACTCTGCCATGGCCACTTATGCACTGAGTGAGCAGGGGAAGTCATTTCACTCCCCAAGTCTTTTACTCTCTCCTACTTTGTAAAACGGTGATAGCAATGTCTACCTCTTAGAGTCCTTACCAATTAAAAGCAAGAGAATGGATGAGAAAGAGTAAGTGCTGATGAAAGGTAAAGTGTCATTTTTACGGTTGCCAGTGCCACTTTTCTGGTTGTTACTAAAGGCTGGCTCTGGGGAGGCTGCGAGGGGTGGAGCTGAAGGAGAGGAGCCCTGTTCACGGGCACGCTCCCAGTACCCCCTGCAGAGCTGTGTGCCCAGTGGAACCAGGGTGACTTGACCCAACTTTACACGATAAGTCATGCAGAAGGATCTGGCTGCCCTCCTCCCTTTCTCCATAGGAGGGGAAGCATCACTCCTTCTACCCTCCCACCCCCAGCATCCCCCTAGCTTCATGCCCACCTCCTGCCCACCAACTTCACAGCAGCCGCCACTGCCAAATGAACACCCCAAATTGGAACATATGTCACTTCTGGAGCCCCGTTCGCCTGTCCACCGCTACATGCCTATTTTCTAATTTCCAACTGACATTTCCCTTAGTGAAATAAATGAATTTGCTCTGGCGGAGGCCCTGCTCAGATTAAGCTGCTGTCAGAGCCCCTTGAGCCAAACAAATTGTTGCCTGCAGCCCACCGAGCGGGATGCATTCCAATGGGGGCTATGTGGGGAGGGGCGGGGGGAAGCAAGGAGGAGCAGAATGGACTGGCTGGGAAAGTGGCTCAGTTAGCCAGTGGGCAGGAGAAGACCAACTGCGTGAGAGCATTGCACCGGGAGCCCTGATGCCAGAGGAGCCAGGGAATCGGGAATCAAACCAAACAGGATATTCTAAGAGTGGAGGTGGGCTAGGAGAGGGCCCTGGGAAGGCTTCAGGGAGTGGGGTCCATGGGAGGAGGGACATAGGAGATGGATCCTGGAGAAGTCCCAGAGGAGGGAGAGGGGAGAGCCCCCCCACAAGCTCCGGGGTGGGGAAGAGGGTGGGCCAGAGCGGACTGGACTCACTGCTCAGCGATGATATAATCCCCCGGCAGGGGCGTGCAGGGCACCCCAGCCACCTGCACGTGGTGGGAGATCTCAGAGAAGTCCAGGCCCAGGTTCACGCCATGGATAGTCACTCGGGTCCCTCCTTCAGGGGGTCCGGACACCGTCAAAATCTGCGGGAGGGAAATGGGATGAGCAAAGCTGGTCGGTCACAGGAGTAGGGGCAGTGGCACCCATTTCCCTCCCCATGGGAAGGCTTTGGGACACCTGGAATCTGGGGGAACTGGGTGTGTTTTCTCCACTTTTCAACTTATCTAGGATCCCGACATTGTCATGGTGTACCTATTTCAACGGTTCTTAGGACATCCATCCAATGATTCATTCATTCATCCACTTATGAAAAAGAAATTATCAGAGAGTACTGGCTCAAGGCAGTACTTTTTTTTTTTTTTTTTTTTTTTGTGGTACGTGGGCCTCTCACTGTTGTGGCCTCTCCCATTGCAGAACACAGGCTCCGGACGCGCAGGCTCAGCGGCCATGGCTCATGGGTGCAGCCGCTCCACGGCACGTGGGATCTTCCCGGACCGGGGCACGAACCCGCGTCCCCTGCATAGGCAGGCAGACTCTCAACCACTGCGCCACCAGGGAAGCCCTCAAGGCAGTACTTTAATTCACTAGCCTGATTGTGATCAAGTCACAGAATCTCTCTGAACCTCATTTCTTCTTAGTTGGTAGGAAGGATAATCATCTCTAACCAACCTCTCCCTGGAAGCTCCCGAATGGAGGGTGTCTGGGAGCATTCTGTAAACTTGAAAGGGCTTTGTCATTGTGACCACGCTATGATTTGCCACTCCTGGGTGCTAGCCTCTGTAGAGTTTACAATGATGAATAGAACAGAAAATCTGCCCTCAAGGAACTTAGTGGTCAAGGAGGAGGAGATAAGGGAGCCATAAATAATGCTGATGCAGGGTACACAGTGATAAGGTAGATTTGAAGGAAGAGCTGTGGGAGCTCAGAGGAGTCCCAGATTAGGGACTGCTGTGGGGGATGACCAAAGATGGAAAGTATTTTTGACATTGTTCTGCAAAAAAAAATCCTGTGACACGTGCTAGTACCAAAGAGTAGCTTTCTGAGTTTCCAAATTTTGCTGGCTTCCCAGCAGCAAGGATCGTTTATTTATTCATTTCTTAATTCAGTCACCAAATGCTGACTGCCTGATTTTGTTTTGACCCAACAGGAACAGGAACTGCAGAATCAGGCAGCTCTAAGGTATACATTTCTGTCTGGGAATGGATCAGGCTCCAGGAAAAATGCAGCTCTTCAGGATCCAACAGATCCCAGGGAATAAGCTCCTACTTCGAGGTTCATAGTTATCCAAAGTAGGAGGGAATTAGACATGAACCCAACTGTAGGCAGAAGCATGGAATTTCAGAACTGGAAGGAGATGCGGGGTGTCTTATTCTAAGATCATCATACAACATGTATACAAGGTTTTAAAAAAGTCCAGGACTCTTTTCACTACACCGTTAGAAGGGCAAGACAAGAAGGGAGGGAGAGAGGCAAGGAGGGCTGGCTGGTCAAGGCCAAGAGTCTACCAGAATCTTCCAGATGCAGCCTCTGGGCAGAGATTGGAGGTGAGTACAGGCAAAAATGCTATCGAAGGCTCTGGAGACGCTTCCCCGCTCCTGTCTCCAGCAAAGGGGCACTGCTCTCTTCCAGTAATGTAAGCACCATGAATGCGGCTGCCAACTTGGCCACGAATGCCCAGATGATAGCAGACACAGAAAAGATGATGGAGGGGATGAGGCCCCGGGACAGGCCTCCTCCCTCACTGCCCACTGACTCCTGGGCTCTTGTGCATTGGCTGCACAGCCAGGTCAGACTCCACTCAGACCTCCTGATCTCCCACCCTCTTCTGCAGACCTTAGATGGTGCAAGCCTCCTTCCCTCCTTCCGGCCCAGGCTGGGAACTGTCTTATCCGGGGGCCCATTTCACCCAAGTCACCTTGTCTGTGGCTCTGACTCTCTTCTCTGGGAAGAAAATATTCCACCTTATGAACCAAAATAAACAAGATTCATGAGATGAATCAAGGGAGGGAACAGCGGTTCTCAGTGGCATCTTTGTGCACTGGGCCTTGGCGGGTCGGGGGAGGCAGGACAATTTGGAGAGAAAGGAGCTGGCATGAGGAACTGGTAGCCCCATAGCTTTTCTGTCCCTGAGGGTTCTAAAAACAACTGACACTAGATCTTGGCTGTTACACTCTCCCCTGGTGCCACTTCCTCACGTCCCCAGGCCTCTTGGGCTCTGGGAGATGGATATTCGTAATGAGGAACAGGAAAGGGGTGGCCTCCATGCCCCTGCAGGAGAGATTCAGGAGGAAGGAAGAAGCTTTGAGCAAATCTAAGTACCTGGTTCTCCTCTGATCACTTGGAATGAACATCACTGGGCCCCCTCCCCTCCTCCAGCCACCTGGATGCCAGGAACCCACCTACTGAAAACCCTGACAGAACTGTGGTGATCAGCTTGCTCTCTTTCCTCCACTTTTATTTATTTATTTATTTATTTTTATTTTTTGCAGTACGCGGGCCTCTCACTGTTGTGGCCTCTCCCATTGCGGAGCACAGGCTCGGGACGAGCAGGCTCAGCGGCCGTGGCTCACGGGCCCAGCCGCTCCGCGGCACGTGGGATCTTCCCAGACCGGGGCACGAACCTGCGTCCCCTGCATCGGCAGGCGGACTCTCAACCACTGCGCCACCCTCCACTTTTTTTTTTAAAATACATTCTCTTGCTCACTGCGGTTAATTACAAGTTTTAAGAAAAACTGAAATGAGATCTTTCTGGAAAGTCTAAAAATACTTCCGTCTTGCAGGTAGCATGCGGGGATTGTATTGGGGATATTCAGTGGAGTTGGCAGGCCCATGGGACAGCCTCCTCCTGCTGGGAAGTCTCTGCAGTGTCCCCTTCTGATATTCGAGGGTCTGTGGCAGAGACATGGCCATGGCACTTGGGGGGCTGTAGGGTTCATTTGTTAGCACAGAGCTGCCCAGAAGCATAAACCAGCTTATACTGTTTAGAGAAGGAAGACTTACAAAAATATTAATATATGCAAGCATTATAACCTTGGCATGAAGACACATGTCAAAGAGATGGGTCCAGCTAACAGCTGGGAGAATTAGCATCCTCATGGGTCACTGGAAAGTGCCTGGGTAATACTGGGTCCATGTGGCTCTTCCCCATACAGCACACACACTGTGCTGTGCCACCAGCACCTGGGGAGGTGGTGAAGGAGTCTGGGGGTCAAAACACTCAGCAGCCACCATGCCCCGGGGCTTACATGGGATGTAGTTTCCTCTTTCTTGCTTAAGACAAAACTGATGTATAAAAGTCTGGATTTCCAAAACATAGACGAGGTGGTGAGCACTTGATTTGCAAGAGGAGTCCCAAGGTCTCCATTACTGATGCCTTCTAAACCTATATCGCTGGCTCAGACCTCTCTCTTGAGCTCCATAGCCGTATATCTAATTGCTACTGGACATCTCGACTTCCACACGTGTGTCCCTCAGGCACCTCAAATTTCACCATGTCTAGAAACGAACTCTTAATTTTCCCTCCTTCCACCCCCAATCTGATTATCCTCCCAGATCCTTTCTCAAGGTTAATGGAACCACCGTGCACCCAGCCAGGAATCTTGCAAGCATCTTCGACTGCTTCCTTTCCCTCTCCTACCATGTATAATAAATATAGGGACCATTGGTTCTTACTCCCAGGTATCTTTTTTTTTTTAAAAGATTTAATTAATTAATTTATTTTTTTGGTTGCATTGGGTCTTTGTTGCTGTGTGTGGGCTTTCTCTAGTTGTGGTGAACAGGGGCTACTATTCGTTGCGGTGTGCAGGCTTTTCATTGTGGTGGCTTCTCTTGTTGTGGAGCATGGGCTCTAGGTGCGTGGGCTTCAGTAGTTGTGGCATGCAGGCTCAGTAGTTGTGGCACGTGGGCTCAGTAGTTGTGGCACACAGGCTCAGTAGTTGTGGCTCATGGGCTCTAGAGCATAGGCTCAGTAGGTGAAGCGAATGGGCTTAGTTTGTGACCAAAGAAACGGAAGAACAGCTTCAGGGCTAACAGCACATTTTGGCTTCTGTACGAAACTTGCTTGCTTGCTTGGGGCGGGAAGAACCGGGTTCCTGATTGGCTGATTTAAAATTAAACAGCTCCCTCCGCCTTGAGGACTTCCTGCACTGTGAAGGGTATAAGAGCCTCGCCCGACTGTTAGTCGGGGTCTCACTCACTTCTCTCTGAGTGGGACCCTGTCCGGACAGTTTGTGTAAGCTTCTATACTTGTATAAATCCTTTGCTAATCTTTCTGCTTGGTGTTGGTGATTCTCGGGTGTCCTTGGTTGGGACACGGGTCGCATTTACCGGGGAACTCGACTCCAGGCGTGTGGCTCCCGGACCGCAGCAAGTTGCTCCACAGCATATGGGATTGAACCCGTGTCCCCTGCATTGGCAGGTGGATTCCTATCCACTGTGCCACGAGGGAAGTCTCCCAGGTGTCTTTTGAATCTGTGCCCCGCTCTGGTTCCAGCGTAGGTGATAAGCAGGGCTGCATCACCTCTCACCCACACTAACTGCAAGGGCCTTTGTCTTCCTCCATGAGATCTGACTTCTTCACATGGCCAGGTGGGCTTCATGAACACGTACCTGCTCTGACTACTAGTCACTCGCTCTAAAGGCCTTCAATGGCTCTGACCGCTGTCCCTAATTCCTGGCCTGGTCCTCCACATTCTGATGTTTGTTACTTCTTTAGCCACATCTGCCGTCTTATACTATATCCACCATGAGCTACCCAGATCCCAGCAGTTCCTACATACACAACACACTTTAAAAATCTGTGCCTTTGCCTGTGACATTTGTTCTCCCCCAGCTTAAAAATCAGAGACAGTCGAGGTGGAGGTCTGGGCTCAGCGTGCAAAGGAACAGAGGGAGGAGTCCTGTGTGACACACCCCCTTCCACCTGAGGGCTTCCAGGTGACTGTGAGGATGAGTATCAGGGTCTACCAAAGCCCTGCCTGTGTGGTGGTAAAATCCAAGGCACACTGCTTTCCTCATTTCTCCCCAGGACCAAGAATTGAGGAGAGGCTCTAGAAGGGAGGCTTGAAGGAAAAGAATTTATCCTCCAGAGAAGGAGTGAATAGGATTCTTCAGATACCGCTTCATACCAGGCAGTCCTCTACGCTGGAGACAGCCTCCAAGGCTCTCTCTTCAAAGCAGTGTTAGATTGCAGGGCACCCAGGGTGGCACCCAGAAAACTTGGTTCTCTTGGGGGCCAAGTCTGTCCTCTCCACATGGGTCTATAACGAGGCAAGTCGGTGGAGTCCCATACTACTGCTTGCAGAACTCCCAGGAAGGCCTTTCAGCTCTGGAAGGAGTTGGGGGGCCATAGGGGAGGGGAGAGCTAACCTCCTGCAGAGATGGGGGTGAAAGGGCAGGCTGCAGTTATAGACATTCCCCCACAGACAGAGGGGAAACCAAGATACGGCCAGGATGGCAGCCAGATCCTCACGTCTCTGCTTCTAGTTTTAGATGGTCCTCGGGCTGCTGGCTGCTCTGTGGTGTGGAAGGGAGACCTTCTGATGCTTGGGCAGTGTCTGTAGCAGGAAGAGTGTAAGCTCTCAAGTGAGACAGACTTGAATTTGAATTCCAGCCCTGATACTTATGAGCTAGGTGACCTTCAGTCTCAGTGTCCTTATCAGAAAACAGATAACAATGCTTGCCTCACAGGGATGTTGTGAAGGTGAAATAAGACATTTGGAAAGTCCCTAATATGATGGTGGTTTCAAAGTAGGAAGTAGGTCTTGATAATTGGCAGTTCCCTTCCTTGTGTTCCCCCTGCACCTGTTCCTTCCTAGATCACAAAAACATGCGATGGTGGTGTTGGAGGGAGCTTAGAGGTGATGGGAATCTTCCTATTTATCTGGAAGGAGGACACCTGGTCCAGGGAACTCATAACATAGATGGTGGATGGTGGGGTGACCCAGGGCAGAGAGAGTCGCTCGTGGGTTGACTGGAGAAAACCTGAGCTTGGACGGGGAGTGGCCGTGATGCCCAGGGCAGGGTCTCAGCGTTGGTGGCTTCTGGGCTCCACACAGAAGCATATTCTGAACCAGACATCACCCTTTCACCCAGAATAAATTTGGGAGGACACTGGCTGTGTCTAAAATCATCTTCATTCCTCCGTCCCTCCCTTCTTGCCACTCCTTTGCCCCCAGCTATTAGCCATTCTGGGATAAGGCACAGCATTTCCCAGTGAACTCAATGGATTCTTTCAGGAAAGTAATTCTGAATGAGACGGCCACGCAAACAAATGGTTTGACAGTTTGGGGTGTGTGTGAGTGTGTAGGAGGGGTGTGGAGAGAGGGGGAAGGGAGATGAAGACCTGTGAAATCAGCTGGGAAGATCTTTCGATATGGCCGAATTTCAGCCCCATGTTTTTCAGCACATACTGTGGACCTGAAATCTATTTACATTCTCCTCTGTGGACCTCAGAAGGGAGAGCCAGAAGTAGGGGATGAGGGAGAGAAGAGCCCAGAAGCAGTTGATGAATTGGGGTGCAGGGGGTATCTGAGGGTCTCCCCTATGCTCTGTGCTGACTGTCTCTGTGTGCTCCCCCTTGCCCCCTCCCAGACCTCCGGTTCCCCTCTCTTATGTACAGTGCAGGCTCCCAGGGGGAGCTGGGGGTCCCCATAGCTATAGGGGGTAACGCCCCTGTGCATTTGACCTGTGGTTCCCTCTGTTGGTCAAGCATGACGCTGACAAATGCTTACCCCTCCTGCAAGGCTCTGCTAATGACACGTCCTCAGAAGGTCTCTAGCCTCCTGAGGAATATTTAGTAGCCCCTTTGCCTACACCCCAAGACGGCCACTGGACTGTAATTGCGTCTTTTCTCAAGAAGGCAATAACTATACGGGGATAGGGACCTTGCTTTCTCTTAGTAACCTGATACATAGCACACTTCCTGGGACACAGCAGCTGTCAAGAAATATCTCCAGTTCTCTATTCCTGGGAAAAGCTGGTCTCAAGAGGATTCTAGTACAAACTGTGCTCTTGAATGACCACTGTAAGAATGGAGATGCCTACGTGTCGCTTGGGAGTGATGCAGTATTTTCACAATGGAAGCATTAAGAAGTTCTTCCTGCAATCTCTCTTATTTTAATTTAAGCCAGTTTCTGCTGTGATTCCTCATCGAATGGAGGACTCAACAGCTGCCTCCTCATCAAACCTCTTTCAGATACTGAAGACAGCAATTAAGTCGCCTCTGGTCTGCGCTTCTAGAATTCTGTTAGCCTTTTGTTGGAAGCTCTTGTTTTCCAGGTCCTTTGATCATTTCAGATGCTTTTCTTTGGACCCTTGGATATCCATGCATCCTCTGAGAGTGTAGGGACCCCAAGCAGGCTTGTGGCTTGAGCAAAGGTCTGCGGATTTGCAGCAAACGAGGTCTGAGCCAACCATTTCCCTTAGTGCGTCCCACACGCCATCAGCCAGGCTGGCCCTGGGCAAATCCCAGAGGGAGGGTAAGCCCTTATCTTTCCCAAGTGCTTTTTTTCACTACCTGGAGTTCCTTCCCCCATTTTAGTCACCTTACATTCTACTATTGTCTCTTCCCTAATGAACCCTTTATTTGCATTTAATGGGACATTAAGTTATTACCTTAAGAGTATTGGCTTTTTAACTGGTTGTAGAATTAAAAGTGTGTCTATTCGCAGGATTCAGAAGGAAAATGTGGGAAACACATTAGCACAGAGGGCTCAGTCCAGCAGCCCCTAAGCCCTGTCCCAGCAGCAGTCACAGACTACGCCTGGGTAGAGGTGGCTGGTCCCAGTCCAGGCCATGTCCCTGATCTGGTCACCTTAAGCTCGGGTGAATAGGCCAGTAGGATGTGGGATGAGGCTGGCACGTGCTGATGGGAGGGGACTAACCAGGAGACTCCTGTCTCCTGCTGGGTCCTCTCAAAGATGCCTGGAGCCCCTGATTTGGGGAGCCGCTTCCCCATCTCCTCAGACCTCACCTGTCAGCAGCACAGCCCAACTGAGCCTGACGCACGCCTGAGCATCCCAGCCAAACCTATATTCCTGCCAGACTGTGTCATGTTTGTTTTCCACCGTGGGTGCCTTGACCTGGAAAACAGCCGCCGTGATGCTGCACTCGCCCTGATTCTTGCAGCCGCTAATTGAACAGTTTGGAGGGAACTGTGCCACAAAGCCGTCCAAGGGCGAGAGCAGATGCAGCGATTAATTACAGCTGGGGAGCTCCGAAGGGCTGCACCAGGGAGCAGAGTGGGAGGTGCTGGAGGCCCAGGGGCTTGGCAGCCTGGGGAGTGTTGGGTGGGCCATTCCTGAACTCAGGCAGAGCCTTGGAGAGATGGAGTTGGGGCCTCCTACAGGGTAGATGTTTAAGGGGTCAAAGGAGAACCCCTTCATGGTGGGAGCCTCATGAAGCCCGGCTCCCATCCTAGAGACCCTGTCTTCCTCTGCTTATATCTCCTGCCTGATAGGTGTGATGGCAGAGAAGACAGAAACGGGCATTGGCTCCAGGTTACTGAAGATTCTGATAACGATGCCTACCATTTTCTTTTCATTTATTAAGTACTTATCATGAGCCAGGTATTGTGCCAAGGGCCTTATATATTTTGTCTCATTTAGGGCTCACAACAAACAAAATGAGAATAGTAGTATTCTCATTTTACAGATGGGGAATAGTGTCCCAGAGAGGTTAAGTAATTTGCTCAACGTTACACTGTGAGTGGTCTATCTAACCTGTGCCTCAAGCCTCCATACCACACAATGCCTGAGTTACTATCCTGCCTGGGACAACCCCGAGATCATCAGCCATGAGAACTCATGCTCCAGCCTGCCTGTGGGCCCCTCTGTGTAGGTCCTGCAGCCCCGCTTCCATGGCTAAGGTCATGCTTGCTGCTTTCCAAGGAGCCCTGGAGTTGGCTTTGCTGGGACTACCATCTCTCCGAACTTCTCAGCTTCCACCCTCCCTCCTCTCTGGCCCTGCCCCTGTGAATGCCCACACTCCCCTTGGCCTTGCCGCTGGGTCATCTCTCCCTGTGCATTCCAGTCCTCCCAAATGATGCTTGGGGTGGGGATTACGGCTTGCTTCCCATCTCTGCAGCAGGCTTGATGAAGAGCTTGGGGCCTGCGCCATTTCCTCCTCCAGCCCTGTGGATTGAGAGTTCTATTTGTCTAAGTGAGCCCAGGAAAGAGATGAAGGATGCTATATGGGTCAAACATGGGAGTTCTAGAGTCAAGTAGCTGAAGGTTAACTCCTAGTTCTAAAACTCACTAGCAGTGTGACATTAAGAAAGGTATCACACTTCATAGTGCCTTGGTTTCCTCGTCTGTAAAGTGGGACTAATGATAATAGCTTCCACCTCATAAAACTTGTTGTAAAGTCTAAATGAGATAATATACATGAGGTGCTAAGTTAGCAGTGCTAGGTGCCAGGTGAGCATTCAGTGAACGTTATCTATCATTTTTTCTCATTACTATTTTATGATTAAGAAATTTGGACAGAAGCCAGGTCAACTGAGGGCCAGAGGAAAAGTGGCTTCATTTTTATAAGCATCCCAGGCGGGTGGAGCCTCTGGGTATTGTTTTTGGTGGGGCTCAGGGCAGGGGCAGAGAGCCGACCTGCGGAGGGGAAGTGCCGGGTGTGGAGGTTGCCCAGCACGGTTTTGGCTGCCTCTCTGACGGGCCTGTGCAGCTCTTGCCATGTCTCCAGCAGGCTGTCAGCACCCTAGGCTGTGTTCTTAAGAGGAGATGGGAGAGACTGACGTCAGATCCTCCCAGAGCAGCCATGGGAGGGGGGTCCCAGAGTAGTCGCCCCAGGCTGAAGTAACCCCAACTGATGGTCACGCTTTGTCTGAAAAGCTCCTGTGTCTGAGATTGGGATTAAGAGGGTTCTGCCCTGAGCATCCCCCTAATCAGGACAGGCCAGTGAGGACAATTGTGGGTATGTAGACAGCTAATCCTCCCCTGACTAATCCAGTTACTCCTTTCCTGTTGCTTAGAGTTTTCCTGACTTTAGAGCAGTGATGCCAACTTTGTGCCTGCAAATTTTGATCTCAGCCTGGCTCCCAAAGGCACCTGGATGCTGGATCCAAGATGGCAAACTGTCACATTCTTTTCCAACTTGGTGTGTGTGTGGGTGTGTGTGTGGGTGTGAGCGCACAAGCACATATGCATGAGAGCAAGTATGTGCACACTCTTCACGGCAGGCTAGAGCCCAGTTGACGAGCCCTGCAGGAATCTACAGCATCGGCGACACCAGCTCTCCTACCCGGCATGAATCCTTGCTGGCTCCGGTCTTAGCTGATAGTACATTCAAAACCTAATTGTTATCTCAGCAGAGTAACTCCATTATTCATCCTGACACCATCCCCCGTTAGCTGTTTGTTGCAGTGATGTTATATTAATGAGCCCTGCAAATAAATGAACGGGAGATCAGAGGGCCGACTTGTTTCTCAGGAAAGCTGGCTGACTTATTTATTTATTTGTTGGGAACTTTGCAGTGAGTCACTCTGGCCCTGGGCAGGTGGCTCCCAGCTTCTCCTGCCCAGATTCGGTGCAGTCTTATGGATAAATACTTGTAAGTGTCCAGCTTTCCAAACAGTTTCACAAATCCATTTGCATCTGAGAGAACCCAGGAAAAAAATCTACTTTAAAATATTTGGTATACACACTACTATATATAAAATAGATAACTAATAAGGACCTACTGCATAGCACAGGGAAGTCTACTCAATACTCTGTAATGGCCTATATGGGAAAAGAATCTAAAAAAAGGAGTGGATATATGTATTGCTGTACACCTGAAATTAACACAATGTTGTAAATCAACTCTACCCCAGTAAAAATTAAAAAAAAAAAATTGGGCAAACGGAGAGCAGGAGAAAGCAAGAGCAGTGGATCATCTCAAACTACCATCGCATCAACGATTATTTATGCTTGGTTTTGGAGGGCACTGTTGGCGGTTTTCTACAATTGGTTTTCTTTCCCGGTTGCATGTAATTAAGAGAATGTTAAACAGAATCAATATTCCCTAAACATGGACAAGTGAGGTGTGGAGGAAGTTACTGAAGTTAAATTTATACAGTAAAAGCTACAAGGTGGTCCTAGGTCCCAGTACTCCTAGGACCTGGCAACAGTGTGTTCTTACTGTGCATCGTGTTAGGGGACGTCAGAAACACACAGGAGCGTTTCTTGGTAGCCAAAGGGTGTAGGTTCCTGGTCACTCCCTGAGGACCCCTACACTGGGGATTCGTCCCTTGCATCCCAAGCCTGCTTTGCCTTTACTGCACCCTGATCTCCGTTCTCACCTGCAGGCATGAACCACCTGGGCCTCATCCTCTGGGCTCTCCCATCAGGCTGAGATGCTTGTGAGAGTAACTTTCACTGTAACCATCGTCCCATTGATAGACACACCCAGAAACCAACCAAATCGAGTCTGAGAGCTTTAAGAAACACATGTAATTAAAGTAACACATCCCCTGGACAGGCAAGAAGTGATTGCCCTAAGCTTAAAAGTGCCCCCAAATGCTCTTCCATTTTTCTCCCCCACTCATAGGAATAAGTGTGGACTTAATTATCTTTAGGAAGACAGGTGACGGTTATTTTCAGACTTGAAAGAGTAGCCAATGTTCTCAGTTTGTCTGGCATCTCCTGAGACCTTCCAAGGGGATTCAGATCCTGGGCACAGATGTTCTGGGGGTGGGGTGAGGTGGGAAAGTGTATAGTCAGGGAGTACTTCTCCAGCCCTCTGACCAAGAGAGGTAGCATCAAGTGGTGGAGCAAGTCTGCATTCTGGAGTCAGAAGGGCCTGGTTCTGAATTTGTTTTGTCACCAACCAGCTGTGCAATTTTGGGCAAATTACTTACCCCCCTAAGCACTGTTTCCCCAGCTCTTACAGCCATCTTGTAGGATTGCAGGGAGGAGTAGCTACATGGAATACATGGGTTCTGGCACAGAGTAGTGTCTTGTTAAAGAAAAGCTATTATTATTAAGGCTCCCAGAACTAAGAATATGGCTTTTCTGTTCATGTCCTTGGCCTGAGGTTGGTGTCCTTATCAGGTGTGGAGGCCTTGGTCCCTGTTACAGTTCTCTTTCCTAATAGAAGACAGCTGCAAAGGGTGTAGATTAGAAATCTCTGTCCGAGGCCCTTTGGAAGAAACACAGCAGCCTGCAGGGCAATCAAGTTCCAGCCTCTTCCAGGTGGCCAATGTTCAGGGATAGGCTGGCTGCATCCTCCTGCCTCCCCACCCAGGACTAATTTATCCATGTGATAACTTCCAATCTTGGCTCAGTGCAGGGCATAGATCAGTCACTCATTACATGAATATTTAATGGATGAATCAATTCCTTAGAACCATGGCATCTCCTCCTTTTGCTCAGAATGTTCTGTTGTGGGTTGAATTTTATCCCCCACAAATTCATATATTGAATCCCTAACTCCCATTACCTCAGAATATGACCTTATTTGCAGATAGGGTCCTTATAGAGATAATCAAGTTAAAATGAGGTCATTAGTGTGGGCCCTAATCAAATATGACTGGCATTCTTATTTAAAAAAAAAATTGGAGACAGACATGCACACAGGGAGAACACCATGTGGACATGAAGGATTAGACTGGGGAGTTGCTTCCACAAGCCAAGGAACACCAAAGATTGCCCCAAACCACCAGAAGCCAAGAGAAAGGCATGGAACAGATTCTCCTCACAGCCCTCAGAATGAACCAACCCTCTGATACCTGGATGTCAGACTCCTGGCCTCCAACTGTGAGAAAGTAAATTTCTGTTGTTTAAGCTCCCCCGTGGTGCTTTGTAACTGCAACCCTAGCAGAGATCAATACACTCACTTTGAGTGGAGACCTCTTTCACATGAGCTCCAAAGCCCCTTGGTCCTTTCTAAATTTCTTTTCCCAAGAACATGTTCGATCTCTTTCCCCTTTCTGCTGGATGCTGCCCACTCACAGTTTCTTGGGAAATGTTTTCTCTGGGCTTTCCTTTCTCTCTAGGGGATGGCTCCTAACATCCCCCACTTTGATGTCGCAGCAGGTCCTGAAGCACACGCTGGGAAGGACAGAAACATGGCTGCCTGGCATCTCACAGGCTTTCCAAACCTCTGCACGTCGTCTCCTGTACTGGGGGTTGAACAGGTGACAAGCGCACAGACACCCAGGATGACAGCTGGAATGGGAGCAGCCTGGGATGCCTCCCACAGGGGACAGCGTCATTATCACACCAAGGGCTGGCTGAGAAGCAGCAGACGGTGAATCCTGAGGGGGTCCTAACCTGAAGGTGATGCAAACTGGGAAATTCAATCTGCTGTAAGACTTGTCCTACATGGAGCTGCCATAAGACATGGGTCTCTAGGGGAGGAATTGGTTGCCATGGAGACAGTTGGGTTAGCAGGGGTTAAGGAAGAACACAGCTGTTCATCCAACTGAGCTTGAGCTCACTCCTTTTCCTAAAGTAGAATTCCTTTGAGGTCCTCTCATTGATTTCCCTGCCCTTGGGCAGGACAGCACCATTCCACTCCCTACTGGTTTCCAGCACTGGACATTCTGCTGCTCCCAGTAGCTGTCATGGGCCATCAGAGAATCCTTCTCTTCTCCCTCAGGAAAGATCTTTGTAGTCAATGGCTTCTGTTTGCACGTGGGCATGCACTGAGGGGGCTACACATTTTGCAGATAAGGAAGGGCCAGAGACAAGAGGGAGGTATGTATAAAAGGGCACAAAGCTCATAGAATTCCCTGCCCCGGGCAGGACAGCACCATTCCAGAAAAATAAGATCTATGCCAACATCAAGGAATTAGCCAAGAAAGCTGAGGTAAAGAAAATGAGTTGATTCTTCTTAAAAGTTACTTTTAACAAATTATACATTTTTGGTAACAAATGCCATAGAAATGAGGTCGTCTTCTTCTCAGCGCATCCCACGGACAGGTGCCTGAGGTTGATTCTTCCCATAACCGGTGGTTAACTTTGATCACTTGGTTAAGGAATCTTAACCCTTTAACCACTGTCTACGAGGTTTCTTCACTGTAAAGGGCATATGAAAGTATACTGAACTCATTTTCTTGTTGTAATTAATACATATCTTGTGGGGAGATAGCTTGAGTCTATATAAATATCCTATTTCTCATCATACTTTCACTTGCTAATTTTAGCATTCATTGGCCATTCTTGCCTGAAACAATTATTACTGTGAATTTTGCCAAATGGTGATTTTCTATTTCCCTAAGTCCTTCTACACTTATGAGTTGGAGTTCTAGTATAAAGAGGAGCTTCCTCTCTCCCACATTAGTTATTAATTTATTATATCAATAAGGACCATAGATTCTTATATTATTCTCTTGAGTATAGTCCATTTGTATTATAATTTATTTTCTTGCTTACATTGCCCCAGATTTGGCCACTAGGGCCAAATCAAGTTGACTCCTGTGTCCTTTGGACATGCACCCTACAGTTTTTTTAGTGTTCTTTGACAAAACTATATAACCTGAATTTAATCATGAGGAACCATCAGACAAATCCCAGCTGAGGGACGTTCTACAAAGTAATGGTCCCGTGCTCTTCCACAGTATCAAGGTCATGAAAGACAAAGACTGAGGATTATAGCACTGAGCAGCCATGACAATGGAATGCCACATGTGATCCTGGATTGGAGCCTGGACCAGAAAAAGGACATCAGCGAGACGACTGGCAAATGTGAATAAGACATGTATATTAGATGGCTTTATTCTATCACTGCTAATTTCCTGATTTTGATAATTGTACTGTGGTTATGCAAGATGTTAATTCTGGAGAATCTGGGTGAAGGGTATATGAAAGTTCTTCGTACTATTTTTGTACCTTTTTATAAGTCTGAAATTATTTCAAACATGAAGAGTTAAAAACGTGAAAAATGACTTTTATAAGGAGAGGAGGATAGATTGGGGGTGGGAGGTGCAGGATGAAAGTGAATAAAACATTCCAGCCCTGTCTCCTCCAGCTCACATGGGCTGTCCTGAATGCTGTCCCCCGAGTGTCTGGAGACACGGTGCGGGTCTGTCTCTCTCCCAAGATACTCCTTCTTTCTCCACAGCCTCTACTTGAAAAACATCAAGAGGAGACCCAACTGCTCAGGGCCTCCAACTCCTGCTGCTATGTTCCCTGGGAAAATCAATTACAGCCTAATTACCTCAGGGGGTTAATTAGCATCGTGTAGCCTGGGTGTCCTCTGCGAACAGAGCAGCCTGTCAGTCCTTGGTCAGCGAGCAGGGGTGGCGGAGGCAGAGGTTTCTCAGGGAGAAGCCTGCCTCCTGGCTGGGCTGGGGCCCCTGCCAGTCAGAGAGGAGACAGGGCTGGGGCAGCAGCCGGTTGTTGGAAGTGAGAGGGGCTGATGGAAGCAAGTCCTTGCCTAAGCTCCCCTGTACCAGAGGTGCAGAGGCAGAGAGACGTAGAACTGCAGCAGCAAGAAGAATTACAGAACAGAGCAAGTTCTCAAGGCAGCCGTTGCTGGAAATCACTAGAATCAGGGAGGAGGCATGGAGCCCTGAGCTGCTCAGGGAGCTAGCTGTCTGAGGGCAGAGGTTGCGGCACCTCCAGCAGTCCCAGAAAACACTCTCCCGGTGAGATAAAGACACAGGACAGTCAGTAGGCACCACCACTGGCGAGGGCCAAAAGAAAAATGGGATTGAGGAGGCTCAATCTTTGAGGGGCAGTGTCTGCACCCTCATAATATCTTCCTACCAGAATGAATGAGGACCTGGACCGCGGGAGATGCTCTTCTATAGCATTGCGCTATTCCTGGGATACACCGCCATGTGGATGGATGGCATCTGTCTGGTCCATATCCGCTAGGAAGGTTGGATGTAAAGGAAGGGGAAGCTCACTTCTTGTTTTATATTACTTGGGCAAAACATAGAGACTCTTAAAAAGTTTTCATAATTAAATATATCTGAGTTGAAACACTGGCCCTGCCACTTAATAGCTGTGTGAACTTGGACAACTCCATTTTTCGGAGCCTTGTTCTCTTTATCTGTAAAATGGAGGTGAGAATACTTACTTCTCGTGGTGATTGTAAGGGTTAAATGAGACAGTGCCAAGCACACCAAACAAATATTTGCTCCCTCTTCAAATAACTCATCTGTAGGTTAACAACCCTCGTTTGATCTTGAGGCTTTTTTTTTTTTTTTTAACTGATCTGAAGCTTGAAAATGATCACAGGGACGCTCCAGAAGTTCCCCAATACTCTGCGACATAGATGAAAGCCGGACTTGGCTTTCTTTGGTCAGTAAGGAAAATGAGGCAGGGAAAGGGACAGTGCATCTGCTCAGGGAAGAGGAAGAAAAGGAGCAGCCCCTTCTGCTTTTTTTTTTTTTTTTTTTTATTTCCTTGCGTTATGCGGGCCTCTCACTGTTGTGGCCTCTCCCATTTGCGGAGCACAGGCTCCGGACGCGCAGGCTC
>NW_006778270.1:2035817-2057951 GCF_000442215.2 Lipotes vexillifer | reverse complement strand
GGAAGGGGACAGGGACTCTGCTCAGGGAAGAGGAAAAAAAGGAGCAACCCCTTCTTCTTTTTTTTTTTTTTTTTTTTAATTTTTTGGCCAAACTGCGTGGCTTGTGGGATATTAGTTCCCTGACCAGGGATTGAACCCAGTCCACAGCGGCGAAAGCTCGAATCTTAACCACTGAATCACCAGAGAATTAACCCCTCCTACTTTTTTAAACGTGCAAATCACAGTGGCACTTGCCCTGGCCGATATTCCTAGTCACCATAAGGAACATGCAATTAGTTTCAAAGCACAAGCGACAGTCAGTGAATAGGGAGCAGCAGAGAGTGATGAGCACACATTGCAACCGAAGTTAAATACAACTATTCCTCTCCCCGGCCATTCAAACCCCAAGCAGCGCCATGTTCATTCACATTACCTATTCATCTTCCTTTGCAATTGACTATTCAGGAAACATCATTTTTTTCCAGGGTAGCTAATTACCTACTTCTTTCCATTAAAATGCACAAACAAATTGGGACAGAGAGTAAACCCGGGGAAATAGCACGGTGGCTAACGCAGTGCCTGCCTTCACTTTCTTCCTCCGTTTTCAGCTTTGCAACTCTGAGCTAACTGCAGCTCCTGAAAGCGCATTTCTGCTGAGAAAAGCTAAACCTGTTTTCTGAAACGTTCACCCGCCATGCAGCCGATTTCTCGTCCCCACCTGGCTCAGCCAGCCTCGCAGGGAGGCTGCGCTGGCTGTGCCTCATCGGTGCCCACCGACAGGCACGCACATTCGTGCACGGGTGTGAGGATACATTTCCATATGCTTGGCATTTACGCCTGGACACAGGCCATCGAGACACCCGTGAGAGGCTTTACACACCCTCACATTAAACTCACTGTACGCCAAGAATTCTTCCGTAAAGTCTCAACTCCCACTGCCCTGGGGTCAGCTCCCAGCCATCCCATCCCACTCTGGGAAACTGGGGGACTCACCTCGGTGATTTGGGGGTTGGAGCACTTAACATTGTGGCTGGACCAGTCAAGCCAGGGGCTGGAGGGGCTGCTACAGTGCTGCTGGAGGGTGCACCTGCGCTCACCGCTGCACCAGCCACACTCGAACTTCCGGTCGGCCTTGAGGCAGAGGCCACAGCTCTCCCGCTGGGCTGCACACTTGTAGAGGTGGACTGCAAAGAGAGGGGGGCAGTCACAGATGGGGTTGGAGAGGACGCCTCACAATTTACCCCCTTCTTGCAGCCATGATAGAAACCGCCCCCCAACCATGGATAACACCCATAATCATCATTATCCTTGCAAGAATAATTGATGGGGAATTAATAATAAATTGAGCCTCTTAGCAGTCGTTTAAAGGCACTAAAGAAAATATTATTTAACAGTTCTGGCTCTAGATTAAATTGGATCAGGGCTTTAATTGTGGCTTCACCACTTCCTAGCAATGTGACAAAGAATTTAACTTCTTTCAACGTTCAGTACCTACTCTATAACATGGTGATAATCATTGTTTTTTGTGAGGTTTGAATGAGATGTTGTATATTCAGTGCTTAGCACAGTGCCTGTAACATAGCTGATGTTCTGTACGTGCTTATTATCTTTTCTTTGAACTCAAACTACATTCTTACTCTGCTGCTTCTCTTTCTGCCACATACGGCCCTCGCTGAAAGAGGTAAGGACTGATTTCCCCATTTCAGGCAAAAAAGAAGCTCAAAGAGAGATGTAATGACTCTTGGAGTTTACTAAGGTTAGTGCCCCAAGCTGGGATTCTGCAGATCCAACTCGCTGTGCTGCTAGCACGCAGGTCCTGAGAGGAGAGAGGCACACAGGGTACTGGGTGGGTCTGGGAGAGGCGTCAGCTGGGGCTTCAAGAAAGGCCACATGCCTGGCAGAGTGGAGGCAGAGCTGATAAGGAAAGATGGTTGATGCCATCCTGTTCATGGCCCTGTGGATGGAGCAGATATCCCCAGAGAGGGCAAACTGGCTACTTAACAGGTCACTTTTGGAGTCTGCAAATGCTTTTGCTTTTGTCTCCTACCCACTTAGAAGCCCTAGACAGGCCAGTCGGCAGAACTGTTTTGTGAGCCCAAGGCTTGGTTGCTGGAGTTTTGAATTCAGAGTCCCAAGTAGAATTCTTCAGAAGCAGAATACTTAGAAAGCCATTTTTCAACTCTTCTGGTCAAGCAGACGTAAGCTCTCAGGCCTGGGTGGCATGCCTCTGGAGCTCAGGTACATGCCCCAGGGTAGACGTATTTTTTTAATTCTTCCATGCGTCCCCATTCTACTCCCCTGTTCTGCCAAGCATTCCTCAGTCTCAGCTGCAGGGGCTATACTGAAACATCCTCATGCCTATGGCTTCTTACGGTAGAGGGCAGGAAATGGGAATCTTAAAATGAACAAATCCACATTATGCATGTATTAATATGCAAATGGTCCACATCTAATTTCTCATTTGATCCTCATGGTGACCCTGAGAGGTGGGCATCCTTTCCCCCATTTCCCAGATAATGAACTTGGGACATTGAGAGGAGCAGTAATTAGTCTGAGTTCACATAGCTATTGGTGAAAGAGCCAGGATTCGAATCCCAGTTTGTTGGATTCTAGAATCCGCGTCCTTAAGCACTGTGGCCTCCTCCACCCAACACAGTGCATAATCTCCAGGAACAGCTGGGATCTGGGTGGGAGGTGACTGTGAGATCACCATGGCCTGTGCATTCAAGGAGCTGCTTAAGAGTTTTCAGGCGCCACAAGGGAGGGTTCCGATGCCACAGCTTGGATGTGGCTGTTTTTTCTCTTAAGCTCCAGGTGCAAAGGCAACCTCTGGGAACTAAGCCCAGATCCTCAGCAGGGGAAATGTCTATCTCTTAGCACTGAGAAAATTTGGCCTGGGTATGGGGGGAAATAGAAAAAATCTCCCAGCCTAAGTTCTCCCTGATTTTCATGGCAGCATCCGGGACAGGGACCGTAGCAACTGGAAGAGATGCTGAAGCACTTTCAGGTCCTCCTGTGGCCTCAGTCCCTCTTTCTGTGCCCATGGGGTGACCCTTGGGTTGAAGGACAGGCTTGTGACAACCCTAGCTACTTGAAATGTGGTGGAATGTGGCTCATGGTGGGGGGTGGTGATAGGGTTCTAGGGGAGGAGGTTTCACATCCCACAATAGCTGGAGCCACTGGGAGGAAGGACAGTGATGTGGTTAAGCATGTGAGGTCCAGAATTAGACTGTTTTGGTTCAAATCCTGGCTCTTACTATTTGACTCTTGGTTCATTTTTTTTCTTTTTTCAACTTCATTGAGATGTAACTGACAAAAAAAATTGTACAATATTTGAAGTGTATACTGTGATGATTTGACATACATACAAAGAGTGAAAAGATTCCTCCCATCTAGTTAATTAACACATCCATCACCCCCATATCTATATCTATATATATATGTGTGTGTGTGTGTGTATGTATATATACATATATATATATGTATATATACATATATATGTGTTAAGAACATTTAAGTTCTACTCTCTTAGCAAATTTCAATTATGTAATACAGTGTTACCAACTAGAGCCACCATGTTAGACATTAGATCCTCAGACCTTATTCATCTTACAGCTGGAAGTTTGTATGCTGTTACCAACCTATCCCTATTTCTCCAACCCCCTCAAACCCCTGGCAACCACTTTTCTACTCTGTTTCTGTGAGTTGGACATTTTTTTTTAGGTTCCACATATAAGTTATACTACACAGTCTTTGTCTTAAAAACATGGAATGCTTTGTGAGTTTGCAGCCTCTTTGTGCAGAGGTCATGACCTCTGCATCGTTCCAATTTTGGTGTATATGTTGCCAAAGTGAACAGTCTTGGTACATCTCTTAACTTCTTTGGGTCTCAGTTTCCTTATCTATAAAATGAGGATAATATTGGTACATACCCTTCAGAGTTGTTATGATTAGGAAAATAATCTCAAATAAACCACTTAGTGAGTGCCTAGCCAGAGTGCTCATCAAACTGGAGTCACTTTTGTCATTCTTGAGATCTGGGAGGAATGCTGTACTAGGGGCAGCCTGCCTGCACCCAGGAGGACCTCCACATGGGTGTGTAGGACATGAATGAGGTGGCCTCATGGAACACCGCCTCCCGCATCAGCCCAGCTCCTTCCTGAGCTTCATTGCAACAGCTGTGCCCTCGAGTCAGCAAGCCGGTCCCTCCCGTCCACCTCAGGACCAGGGGAGCCGCCTTTCAAACCTTCCTTGTGCAGTGACTGGGGCCAAGGACAGGGGAACCAGAACCTGATTGGAAATAATATCTCCATTTCCAGGGAAACTGGCAGGACACTCCTGCCTGCTGCTCTCCTGGTCAGGTTCCACAGACACTTCAAAGTCTCCGGGAGCCAAAGGAAAACGTGATGAACCGGCAGCCACCCGGCGGATGCTCTGGTTGTAATAAAACAGGGTTCCCAACAGGACTGCTTTGATGGTGCCAAATGTTGCTTTAGGAGCCTCTGAAGAATTATGCTGACAGAAGGAGTGTATTATTCATGGCACAGCAGCTGGCCGGCTCTGATGCTTCCAGCCCCAGTCTTTCCCAGGGTCATGGAAAGATCAAAACTCTACCTGGGGGCTTCCCTGGTGGCGCAGTGGTTGAGAGTCCGCCTGCCGATGCAGGGGACACGGGTTTGTGCCCCGGTCCGGGAAGATCCCACATGCCGCGGAGCGGCTGGGCCTGTGAGCCATGGCCGCTGAGCCTGCGCGTCTGAGCCTGTGCTCCGCAACGGGAGAGTCCACAAGAGTGAGAGGCCCGCATACCGCAAACAAACAAACAAACAAACAAACAAAAACTCTACCTGGAATTAGCTGCTTACCTTTCAGGTCCTGAGGGTTGTCAATGATGAAATTGCCATTCCACACCACGGCAAAGTCCACGGCCAGGTTGCTGATGTCCATCCCGTCGTACTGGTACTGTGGGGAGAGGGGCAGAGGTACATGCTCATGAGACTTTCAGTCACAGGGGGGCGGGGATGCTGCTACTATCTCAGGGGACCAGGAAAGAAACCAGGGACTCTGGTTCTCTCTGGGCTGAGAGAGGACCAGAGGGAGAAACAGGAACCCCGTGCACCGTTCACATTATCCCTATGGTGTCTTCCCCCCGACCGCTAGTCACTAATGCCAACAGGATCCAGCTCAAACCCCTTAGTTGGCATTCAATGCCCCTATAATCCCATCCAAGCTTAGTTCTCCAACCTTCTCTTCCACTTCTCCAGAATCTTTGAAGCACCTCTCTCCAAGCACACCCGCCCAAGCCCCTCTCTGTATGTGTTCAGTTCACGTCTCCTAAGAATTCTTCCCTCCCCCGACAGCCTCCACCCTTCACCACCTTTACTCTCCTAGTCTAGCTCAGACTCACCTTCCCCAGGTGTCTTCTCTGCCATCCCTCCCAGCCCTCTCTAACCTCTCCATCCCCTGGTGTTTCTGTCTTTAACCAGGCACTTCCCGGGAGCTGCTTTGAGTCTTTTCACATGGAAGTCTAGTCTCTTTAGAAAGTCCACATGCCGCTCTGTAAATCCCACAGGGCCCTGAGCGCAGCACGTGTGTAACACACAGCGGTGCCTCGATTGGTTGACCAGGCCCTGTGGTGGCCCTTTCTTTCTGCACGTGAGCTTTGCTTTGGTCAACAGTTCACTAGGGAAAGTGCCCAGAGCTTTCTGGGCACAGATCTGATCAGCTCTGGCCCCCAAGCTGTAGCTGGGAGTGGACTTTCTCCCATGCTCATCCCACCGAGGACCCTCAAACCCTCAGACACATCAGAAACAGCCCCACTGGTGGCCCAGCCCCTGAGCCTCTGTGGGAATCCCCTCTGTGGGGACTGCCCAGCCCGGCCAATTAGCTCCCAGGGCCTGTCACTCTGGCCCTTCCTGCCACCTTCCTCCCTTTGTTGTGCTCCATTGCTTTCTCATCTCCCACCTTCCTCGGGTGCTTGGCGGCCTTCTACCGATTACAAATTTCATCAAGTGCCCATGACCGGGAATCTGACAGCTCCCTGATAAGAGGCCCAGATTCTCTTTCTCTCTCCCGGGCGAATTACCTTCCCTCAGCACCTCTGTCACCTTTGTCACATCCCCCCCATCTCCCAGCTGACCCCCCAGAGCTGGTGGGAGACAGGGAGCTGGCAGATGAAAAGATCTTCCCTGGGCTAGTAGTATAATTAAACACCTCACGCTTTCTGTCTGGCATTCGGGATTGCTTTAACCCTTGCTGCGCTTGGAGTGCACAGCTTCCTCCTCCTCCCTTCCCCCCTCCGCTTCCCTCCTCCTACTTCCACTTGCGCTGATCTCTTCTGCAGCTGTCCTCCCGCGTGGTGCCCTGCCCTCCAGTGGATCCACTCCCTGAATGCGGACAGGGTTTGTGGTCAAGTTGACTGGCGTTGGCTGAAGTTTCACCAAAGGCCAAGAAGTACTCTTTCAACTCAGAAAGGGCACAAAGCTCTCAGCTGATGCCAGGAGACTCCTCTGTCCCTGGAGACGTGGGTCAGCCTGTGGACCTGGAGGGTTCTGGAAGCCGGGGCAGGCCAGGCTGAGGTCGTGGCTCAGGTGTGACAGAAAGCCCTGCCCTGGTGCTCTTACCGAGCTGTTCTGGCACTGGACGCTGGAGCTGTTGAAACGCAGAGCGGGGACCCGGTGGATGGCCCCCTGTATGTTGAGGACGCACTCATAGCCTCTCTGGCCAGACTGAGGCTGGGGCAGGTTTCGAGCCTTGAGGGTGATTGGTTTTACTTCCCCGACGGGTATCAGGATCTCCTCCGTGGGCACCAGCTGGGGACAGTCCTGGGGAACAAGCAGAGATCCTCCATCTGGTCTGTCCTGGCTCATACCTCCCTGTTCCCCAAGCCCGGGCGGTGGACAGGCCTTCCATGCCAGGCCATACCCTCTTGCATCCAGGAGGGCTGCCCACAAGGATGTACCTCATTTAAGGGGCACATGGAGTCAGCAGGGAATATGAAATCTATCTCTTAGCTCCCGGGCCTCGATATCATCATCCCCATCCCACAAATTGTCCTGTATCTGGTGTGCGTGTTACAATTTAGGAATTAATTTTCAAACCCCGGCGTGGCAGGTTGTGGATTTTATCTCCTGAGACACAGGATAAAAGATGCTCCATGCGTCCCTGTCCCCAGCCTGGACACCCCCACCACTGGGTTTCATCTGTCCCCCAGCTCCTCTTGCACTGTCCGTGCCCAAGGTGATCTGTTATTGGCAGCCTCAGCTTCCCAGTGCCGACTGAGTGGCCTTTCCAGGAGGTGGCTCAAGCCCTCCCAGCAACGCTCTAAACACTTGCTCTGGCTTTTTATCTCACGTCATTACCAAGCCTTGCATGAAGCCCATATCGCTTTGGAAAACAAAACAGAAAAAATAAAGTCTTGGTGTGGAGGGGTTGTGGGAATGACCAGGGGAGAGGGAGGAAGTGAGGAGTGGCGTTCCTCAGTTCTTCTAGAGGCTGCTTCTCCCCCAGAGGTCAAGTGACCACCTCTTGACAGTTCCACGCCCTGCCCATTTTCTCCCTCTCCAGGAAGACATTGCCCAGTGGCCTCTGGCAACGAGAACACACAGCCTCCTCCATGTGCAATCATTTCCTGTCTCTAGGGATCAACTGCGCAACGTCTTGGAGGCCCCCCTTTCCCTGTCCCCTTCCCCTCCGTGGTGGTGGCGGTTCTCAGAGGGAGCCTTTGGGAAGGTGGGGGGGGGGGGGGGGGGGTATGTTGCTACCCTGCAGAGGGGGGGGAGGGGGGGGGGGGGGGGGGTGGTGGTATGTTGCTACCCTGCAGAGGGTGCTACTGGCATTTAGTGCCGGGTGTGGGGCAGGATGCTGAACTTCCTCAAGGTGTGGGACAGTCTGGAACAATAAATGGTCCCTCTCCTAATGCCAGAGGCATACCTGGTAAGAAGCCTTTGGTGCCACAGGAATGTGAAACAATGGACTGCCTTAGCCGTGGGCTTCTCGCTCAGTGTGGGCTTAGGCAGTGGCCGCAGGAGCAAGTGCTTCCCTTCGTGATTTGGCCCCTGCCTCCTTCTTACCCTGTGATTCTTGGGCATCGTGGTCCAGCCATACCACGGAGGAATTTAAGGTTAGTCCTGAGGGACCATCTCTCTCACTTATCAACCTCTGATCCTTTGAAGATGCTTTTCCCTCCACCAGAAACACTCCCCTTCCACCCCCCGAATCTTCCTCCTGGCCCCTGACTCAGCCCTCTTTAGCTGATTACCTCTTAATTAGCCTTCAAACTCAACGCTGCAGCTCCTTCTTTGTAAAGCCATCCCTGACCCTTTCCCTGCACTGGCCCTCAGGATGGGTTACGGATACTCTCCCCGATCGCATTTAGCCCTCAGAATTGCAGTTTCTCCTTGACTTGTCTTCCTTATTGGTCTGTGAGCCTTGAGGATTAGGCTGCATCTTATTTGCCTCCATATCCCCAGGCTTTATCCAAATTCCTGACATGTAGGCGTTGCTCGTGGGAGGGTAAATGGAAAATAAGAAAATAAAGCAACAGACAAAATGATCTCAAACTTTCTATTTGGCTCCAACTTCCTAGATTTTTTAGGGATGAGGTAAAGTCCTGCCTTTTGGACATCTAGAGACGTGAGCAGGAGTTTGATTCCCGAAGCTGGGCTTGGAAATGGTCATTGTTTCTGGAGTCACAGGATTACTAAATTGGAACATCTATGTCTATTAAGGAATCCTGAGGATTTATGAAAAGCTGGGTCCAGGAGAAGTTTCCCACAGAAACCTACTCCCACAGAAACCTATCTAGGAGGGTCAGGCGGAACCTCACGGGTCACGGTGCCATCCCTCAGTGACTGCATGTGAGGATATCAAGCAGGCAAGTTTTCCACAGGAGACAGGAGCATAAGGCAACCCCAGAACAGATGGGTCCCTGTTTAGAAGTCAGTCACTCAAGCTGCCAACTCATAAACTTGCTCTTTACTGCACTTTTACTTTCAATCCCCACGGGCACTCTTGACAGTCTTTCATATATTTATAGCCAAGAAAAAGAAAAAAAAGAACACCACTTTAGGGAAACCCAGGCTTCCCTTTGAAAAGGAGATACTATTTCCTGTTAGTGGCTAAAAAACTCCCATTGAGTCTAAAAAATTAGAATTTAAATTCAGACTAGAAATAAGGCTGAGGTATAATGAGGGTGTGTCTCTGTGTGTGTGTGCATGTGTGTGTGTATACCTGTAAGACAGAGAGGGAGAGAATAGATATTCAGAATCAGAGCTAGTCGATAGGGATCTGGGGATTAACGGGAAAAGTTTTGGCAGGAGCCTGAGGGACGGCGGCGGTGGCACGGAGGGCAGCCAGGACAGCGTTGCGTGGTGTTTTGGCGTATGCACGTGGTACTCACGCAGTGGCTTCTGTTCACCGACAGATGAGGACAGATGCACCAAGGAGGGGACGCAGGTTCGAGCCATGGTCCGGGAAGATGCCACATGCCGCAGAGCAACAAAGCCTGTGCGCCACGGCTGCTGGGCTTGTGCTCTAGAGCCCGAGAGCCACAACTACTGAGCCCGCATGTCTAGAGCCCGTGTTCTGCAACGGGGGGGGGCGGGGGGGGCACCGCAGTGAGAGGCCCACGCACCACAACGAAGAGTAGCCCCCACTCGCCGCAACTAGAGAAAGCCGGCGTGCAGCAACGAAGACCCAATGCAGTCAAAAATAAATAAATAAAAGAAACAAATTTGTTTAAAAGAACTATTAAGAAAACAATTGTTAAGGACATCAAGAACTTTTGTTTACTGTATTAGAAATTAAAACTGAGGCAGTTTTAAAAATTAAAAAAGAAAAAGAACTAGTTGATATATTGTAAAGGGTGACCAGTTTTTTCATCTCTAATGAGTTCAGAGAACAAATTCAAATTTCATGAGCGGAGTCTTAAAGATGTACTTTTGGGAGTACAATGTCTTATGTTAGTAAACAAGATTGGAGAATCCTTTTAACTATGACATAAAATATATGTATGCATGTGTATATACACGAACACACAAATACACATGCCCCACACACCCTCATCCTTTGGGCTGTGCTGTCTGGTCCAGGCTGGAAGTTGGAGAATCGTAAGGAGACTTTATGAGTACTTTTATGAGATTTTTAAAGAGATTCTACAATTTTAGAAAAAATTCCCATGGTCAGACTTTCAGACTTTTGGGGACTAAATTGAAGGATGATGATTAGGGGCTTTCCAAACGCCTAAACAGGCTTCCAAGATTGCCCCAGGAGAAAAGAATGCCTTAGGCTTTGCTTGTTTTTTGTCTGTCTCTCTCAGGCCAGATGGAATAGCATCCTTCCTTCCCTTCTCTAGGGCAAAGGGAAGACATGGCTGGTGCCCAGGTACAGTCTCTTCTCCCTAGGAAATACAGGGATATACAGACTCTTTGGTTGTGAGACTGTTCTGGTGACTATCTTGAGGGAGCAGCGAGTCTTAGGTGGAATGGCAGTGGTGAGGGCTGAAGGCAGGTGCAGGAGAGCCGGCAGCCTGAACATTGCCAAGCTGTTGGAACTTCGATACCTCTGGGGCTTTAGGAAGGTGATGGGTTTCATTAGATACAATAAGGCCACTTCCAAGCTGTTTGCTTCTGTGAGTACACACACATGCATGCACACAGTTCCTGTCCTAAGAACAAGAGAGCAAATAATCATGGGAGGCTTCTTCTGCAGCATGTGAAGACTGTTGTGAGCATTGTTAGAATCTCCATTGCTTCTGCAGACCCGCCCAGTCTCCTGAATGACCTCTGTAGGTCATTTTACTCCTCCTTCTGCCTCTAGGCTAACTGGCAGCAGGATAGCCCTCCTTGGCAGCAATCTGAGTTTCTATCAAGTTGAGCAGATGTCCTGTTGGGGAACATCCCAGGGGAGGGGTGAGCAGCGGAGGAGGAGACACGACCGGAGGGAGGGCGGGACCCTGGCACAGCAGCCCTGTGTACGAACCTTTGGGCCACATGATCCACCCTGTTTAGCTGTGCTTCTCCAGCTTTCAGCGCTGGGGACCCTTCAGCCCTCAGAAACGACTTCTCCCATGTGGAAATGACATTATCTTCACCAGCTGGACTTCAAAGAGACCGAGCAGCCAGCATTCTGGGAAGCTAATCGGATTTATTTGGTTCTATCTTTCCTCTGGGACAGGGCGTAAAGAAGATACGTGTATCTACATCTCACAAGGCCTGGTTTAGCCATGGAGGGAGATGAGCTTCTAAAGCTGAAAGCCATACATACTCCTGCGCACACCCATGCAAACACCATGTCACAGCTTGATCCAGTCCAGGGAGGCCCAGATTTCTGGGACCCCATCAGAGATCTGCTGTGCCCTGAGTGGGGGAAAGGTTTGGCTCGTTACCTTAAAAGAGCTCAAGAGACGGTTCAATTGAAATTCAGCTTCCTCATCTATAAAATGGGGCCTGTGATACCTGACAACCCGAGACTGCAGGCAAGAGGGACATGAAGGTCTGTTGTAAGTGGTGATAAACTGGGTTAACCATGTTAACATTACTACTGCATACTTCTCGCATGTGTACGTGAACACAGGATCAGAGGACTTCAACATCCTTAGAACCAGCTTGGGAACATTGGATCATGACTTGTGCATTTATGTGAGGATCATAAGAAAATTGTTTAAACTTATCAACTTATTCATCTATAATAGAATCCTCTTCATAGAGCAGTTAAAATTAAATGAGATAAAAATGTACATGTATAATGTTGTATAGATAATAAGCAATCAAAAAATGTTAACTACTAGTACTTTTAATTTGAATTACATTCACCCTAGCACAGTGGTTCTTGGTTATCGGGACTAAGTGTGGGATTGGTCCATCAGCCCTCTGGAAAGAAGTAAGCAGATTCGTCTCATGTCCTGGTTACCTTTGTATCTGGAAGTAGAGTACTACTGACCTGTATTCCATGGGCAATTTCTGCATCTGTGGGGATGGATTTGTGAGGGTCCCTCATGACCAACGGTGCAGGGCTAGGTTGAGGTTAGACCCACAAGTGTGGCTGCGACCGTGGAAATAGACAAGAGGACCAGTTCTGATTTTCTGGAGAAAGCATCCTGTACTCTGCCTTTTTGGATGCCTGAGTTCTCTGTAGCCTTGGGCAAAACCCCCAATTTTTAGCATCTTGGTTACTACATCTGTCAAATATGAGTTATGTGAAACTGAAAGTCTGTTGTGAGAATCAACTGAGATGCCATATGTCAGTGGTTCTCAATCTTCAGCCTAATCTGGGATGAGGCCCAAGAATTTGAATTTCTAACAAGTTCCCAAGTGATGCTGATGCCACTGGTCCCCCCATCCCCCACCCTCCTGTCACATGTGAGAGACATGCAAATGTGTGGTACATTAATGTTACTATACACATCAATGGAGCTAATCAGTTATACATTGTTTCTAGGAAGAAGACAGATGTAAAATTTTGATTCAAAGTTGGGAGGCCCTTACAGAAGTGGAAAAGAGATATTGTAGGAGCCCCAAAGAGGCACCTAAGGGATTTCCAGTCCCCAGAAGAACCTGAGGACATAGGCAGGACTCTTAACTGAGCAAGGGGAACCTCACAGGAGCCGGCCACGTGCACCTTTGCTGTTCCCCACATTTTCAGAAACTGGGTTCCCCCCCAAAGCAGAGCTTTGGACAGGACAGAGCGGGGTCTCGGAGCTGTTTGCTGATAAAGGACATGGGAGTGGCTGTGGCCCTGGCAACCTCCTCGGAAGTTGTGCCCTATTTCCTTTCCTGAGTAAACTCAGGAGCCCCGGAGCACCCTCACCCACACCCAGTCTCTGGGGCCCTGCTGGCTAGTGCATGTCAGCAGGGCGAGGGGGAGGTGGTGGAGACAAAGGCATCTCTCTCACTTCAAGGAACAGACATTAAGGGAGGAAATGAAAAAGGAGATGGGAAGCCTCTGGCTTTCCCCCCAGGGCTCTTTTGGTATTAATTTAATCCTGACTTGGGATGGCAACAGCTTCTCCCAGGCCCAGTCCTCTGGAATTCTTGAGTCACCCGTGGCTGAGAGGGAGCTGTGTTCCAGTGACTTCTAAAGGGCGAGAGGGAGGCGGCATGATTTCAATTAGCCTCTGGGCCTCAGCCCTTCGGCCTCTACACGGGGCAGAGTTACCGGTCTCGCTCGGTCTGACACCTCTCCTGCTGCCCGTTGGGTCCTGTCAGGCTTGGCTTCAGGTTTCTCTTTGCCCAAGGGAGCCACATGAAAATGAAGCAGCTCCTTCTAGTCTGGACCTGCGCGTCACCCTCTCTCTCTGCACTCTGTGGTCCTCCTCAATTTATTTTATTAACAAACTTTGGAGGTTAGAAGTGGCCACTGTGAAGGTCAGTTTCTGAGACTGTTTACCATGACCTTTCACTGCCCACCCTTCGTCTCTGCACAGCCCTGCCCTGGCCTCCTTGCCTCCCTAGGCCGGTCTTCTATTGACACCCAAGCTGGGCTCACGCCCTCTCCCACCATACCCTCAGCTCATGCATGGGTCCTTTCCTCTGGGTAAGAAAAAGAGACTGAAAGCAGTCTCATCCTCTTGCAGAATCCCAGGGCTGGGGTTAATTTCCAGGGTCCACTAAGACCAGGGTGGCGCTTTCTGGTCGGTTACATCAAAGCATACAGACTGGCCAGAGGAAAAGCCTTCCTTGAAAGGTTTCCAGGGCACTAGGTAACTGGTTCCATCCTGCTGAGGCATCTGTGGTTGGGTCTGCCTTAAATATCGCCTGTGGGCACCATCTGTGTGTCTCTCATTCAAGACAGGCAAACTCCATTTTTTCTGGCTCAATATAACACATATTGTTTCAGGAGCTCAAAAGAATTCATGGTCACACGTGTGTGTGTGTGTGTGTGTGTGTGTGTGTGTGTGTGTGTGTGTGTGTGTCTGGGAAACCTTTCAAGGTCTACTTTCTTCTTAAATTAAAAATTAAAAAAAATGTAGCTTTACTGAGGTATAATTGACAAAATTATAAGGTATTTAAATTGTACATCATGCTGACATGTATATCAAGGCTTACTTTCTCGTGTTTGTGCATGGAAGCAACCAGTACTTCTACCCAGATTAGGAGACAGAAAAGACTCTATTTCTTGAAATCTTAGACAAGTAGCTCCAAGGAACACTTCCTATTAATGGCATTTGGGTAAAGTGGTCATTGGTTCCTCTATGTTTTCATGCATGCATGCTACAGACTTTCACTGAAAAAGGCACTGAGGATTTAAAGATAATATGTAATCCTTGCCTTTAAGGAGCCTGTAGCCTAGTGCAAGAGGGAGACATATAAAGGCCATAGCAGTCTTTGCAAATGCTACACTGTCACTTATTTACATTTGCGGATTTTCTAAAAGGTGGAACAAGAGGTGAATGTATATTTATACATATGTGCATTTGTGGGAATACATAAGGTCTCTATAGTTGTTCAAACTCACCTACTGGTCACTCTGGGGCATGAAAAACATTAGACACTGACCCAGCAGGCTTCGTTGTCCTAAGGCCTGCTATGAATTTGTAAGAGAGTCAACCTCAAGGAAATATCATTGGGTGGGATATTCATTGGAAAGAGAAGAAATCTGATATTGCACTGTGTTGATGACAAAGGTGGGTCTGGCCTTAGGGATGGCACTATGACTGTACAAGAAAATGGGACTTTTAGCAAGGCCTGTTTCTTTTCGCCAGTTGACTGCCTCTCTCTTTTGTAAGGCCACCCACACAGTCATACACCAGAGTCAAAGAATCACTGAATTTTAGACTAGGAAGGGAGGTTGGCATGAAAGAGTGGCGGAGAGTGAATGTTCTATTGAACTAGACGATGTCTGCAGCCAAGCAAAGGGCTTAGACTCAGAGAACAAATGCCATTCACTACACTCTTCTAGACCATGGGGCCTGTTCGGTTGGATGTATTTCCTCTAAACTTTCAGTCTCAACACTCAGGTCCCCTCAAGCTTTTGAATGCACACAATCTTAGGAGTCTAGCAAATATGGCACACTTCTCCTTCTCTGGGGTATTTGCTGCCACTTTTTTTAGCTTTATAATACCAGGGCTTTCTAACATCTCTGGGAGGAAGACCAACATGGACCAGGGCAAGGAGATGGCCACGCCGTTGGACGGACCATCTGAAAACGGAGGACCACTCAGAGTCACTGGGGCTGCTGTTGTGCCAGGGTGAGCTATGCTTACCTCTGAAATGTTGATCCGGCCCTCCTGGAAGGAGCAGGTGGTGGGGTCATGAGTACAGAGATTTCGGTATTTGCACCAATGGCAGCGGAAGGCGCTGTTGACACAAGACAGGCACCTGCAAGGATAGAGACAGTAAGAGGCAAAGAGAAGGGAGCAGACAGGGAAGGTAAGGGTGCCTAGTAGCCCATGTGTCATGATGGAAGTCTGTTATCCTAGTCTCACTCTCGGAGGGGTAGATTGGTGGGGCATCCCCAGCCCTGAGAATGGTGGCTTATCCCTCTAAGATGTTCATGGGACCAGAAAAATTGAGAGAAAAATGTGTTCAGAGTGGGAATAATGTAACCTAGAAACCAGTGGTGTGCTAGAGTTGGTTTGTATCAGCTCATGACAGCCAATTATTCATATTTTCAGGAAGTTTACAAGCGGTTGGCATCATGATAGCAGCTGGAAATTAGCCATGGAGGGAGTATTTATGCCATAGAAATTGGAAAATGCCATATAATAAGTTTTTCCCCTGATTTCTGATAGTTAAACATTTGCCAGCATAACACCACTTATAAGACAGAATCGCGGGGGTGCGATGAATTGGGAGATTGGGGTTGACATATATACACTAATATGTATAAAATAGATAACTAACAAGAACCTGCTGTATAAAAAAATGAAAAAGACAGAATCGCCCAAAGAGCGCAGGGATAGAAATCGGGCAGATCTGGTTGCAGTTTTGCCTCTGCCACTGCCACTGAGTTCACCCTGAGTAAGCACCTTACCTTCTGACTCGGAATTTCTTCATCTGTCTATACTAAAACTTTCCTGTCTATTCCATGGGGTGTTTCGTGTCAAACGAGATAATGTATAGGACGTGATTTTGAAAAGTATTAACAATGCTAAATGTATTATTTTTAAGTGCTTAAATCACCTGTTATTCCAAGCTCTTAAATCACATTGGAGTGTTAAATGATTGGTTCATACCACCTGTGTTTCTGAGTTTTGGGGGAGTAAACGGTATTAAATGGTAACTTTGTCCCACTCTCCAGGTAGCCAGGCATAGATAGCAACAGGCTATGTGTGTGGCTTCTGCCTTTCTCCCCAGGGTGAGTGAGCACTTCTTTCTCTCTGGCTTCCCCTGGAGGCTGTGTGTATCATCTAGGTTCTCTGTGTGTGATCAGACCACTGTCAGGGAAACGGGTTTTGCAGGTAGGGTTGTTCTTCCTGCTTCTTGCCAGATCCTCTAGTCTAGCCTCTCACAACTAGACCAACCTGGAAGGGACACGGCCAGGTCTGCAATCTGGCGCCACCTGCTGGGAGCTCTGATGACATTTGGGCGGATGGGGCTTGATCCAGGGGTCACTGGCTAATACTCCACAGCGGATTGGGTGCGTTAGCCCATCTACACTTCTCCATGCCAAGTATTTTTATCCCCTTCTAGATATGCCCCTAGTTATTTTGTTCCTGAACCTAGCCCAGATGGATTGCTTCTTGCTAACATCTTATGATTCAGCAAGTAAATCATGAAAATGGACCAAGGATGATGAGATCAGGGTTTTAGAACAGGTTCTTCCATTGGCTAATTTTGTGACCTTCGTTGCAGCACTTATACCCATGGGCCTCAGTGTACCATAGTAAAAGGAAAGAATTGAACTTGACTCTGTGATTTTTAACTGTGAATGCCAGGAGTAAAGAAGGGTAAGATAGTGTTTTGCAATAAAATGGAATCTTTAGTGTCAAGGATACCTGCTTTGTTTTTCTGCTAACACTTGCTGCCTGTGACAGCATCTCCATTGCCATGGCAATATGGTTGAAAGTGGTGACATCACACTGAGTTGCCATGGAGATGTGGATACTCTCACAAACAATGTATTCCTTCACTGCTGTGTTGTGGGAAGTTCACTCTCCAAGATGCTTGCATTTCCCAACAAAATGGGATTGGAATGCAGTGGGTAGGGGGCAATTTTATTCATTTCAGCTTCAGCTACATACTGCCCTGCCTTGCCTCCTCCTCCCAGCCCATTTTTACCACTTGTTCTTTCTTTCTCAGCACATCTGTTGATTTGGCCAAATGGGGCTGCTCAGGTACGTCTCTTTCCTTAGCTATTGTGGAGACCCTAGAACTCTAGAAGATGATTCTAATCATGAAAAATCAAGACCAGAAAAGAGGAGACTAAGGAGGCTCATTTGCCTATTTTGATGGCTAACTTCCTTTAGGGCTTAGCTGCAAACAGACCCTCTCCCCACATGGACTGCTGGGCCCATCGTGCCCACAGCCTAGACCCTCAGACTTGATGCTGCTGGAGTCCTTAGGTTGTTCCTGCCCTGGGCAATGGGAAGGATGGGTCCATAGAATATTCTCAGGTACTGCTCCTTCTGGCATGGAGCTGTTGCTTGATCTCTCTCCTTGTTGATTGACCAGGGTCACATGGCCCTTATGTGGCCCTATTATAGAGACGTGTTTCCCTCTTTCTAAATCTAAATCTAAATGGTGCATGAGTTTCCAGATGGTATGGAAGGAGTCTCAGTTTCACTTCGAGAGAGGAACCAGCAGAAACTAAGTATGGGTCTCTCTCTTCTCCACTCCTGGCCCTGTTTCTTACTTATGAAATGCTCCCAGCTTCCTGCGCAGCTGTTGGATCTTACAGCCAAGGGCACTCAATTGGTAGGCATTCTGCTGCTGGAGATGGCTGGCGAGGTCAGCTGGGCTGCACTTAAGCCCCTCTGAGGGCTGGTGGTTGGATCTGGTTTTCCCCTCCTCCTTGAAAAGTTGAAGGCTCAGTTTGGACCACGGTATAGTTTAAAGCTTCCTCTCTCTCTCCCAGACTGAGTCCTTTACTTGAGTGCTGGGTGAGGCTATTTCCCCATCTCTGAGTCCCTTCTTCATGTGGTCATGGATGATGTGTCCAAGCTCCACTGGCTGTCAGTCTCCATGTTCAAATCCACCACCAATTGGTATAAAATGGAGAATTTTTCTTCTGGGTCCTGAGCCATGACCTTTGTTTTTACTTCAAACCCTCTTTTAACTCTTAGTTTGAGAGTTGAGGGTAGGGTGTGTTGCAAGGGAGACCGAATGAGATCAGAGGCTGTGGAGAGTGAAGCCATTCAGTTTAATATAACTGAATAAATGGAATATAACTGAAAAGTAACAGTTATGGAGAGCTTACTCTCTTCCAGACAATGTGCCATGTCCAACTGGGAGACTGTGAGGTGAATACAATATGATTCTTGTTCTAAGGGAACTTAGAAAAACCCCACACTCATATCCAGACCCAGGGCTAGACTCCTTCTGGCCTGGCCCTGCCGTTACCCACTTGCTCACTAATTTCTCCCGACCTCATCTCTATAGAAGGACGTTGGTCTAGGTGATCCTCTGGCTATGATATTGAACAATTACTAGTGCTGCGAGGGGTGTGCTTACAGTTGGTGGGCGCTGCAGTTGTAGAACTTGAACTCGGTGCCGACGAATATCTTTCCTGTCTCCTTGGATCTCAGCTGCAGCTCTAGCCCAAACCAGTCTGGAAAAAGGAAAAAAAAAGGAGAGGGTTTACAAACCTGGGGCACAGTGGAGAGACTGAGGGTAAATCATTCAGCTACTCCAGGGCTCCCCTGGGGCACCGATGGTAGATGGAACCTTCTTGAATCTTCTTCCGAGAGACTCCCTTTCATCCTGCTGATGACCAGCCCATCACTGAGACCCAGACACCCCCAGCCCCCCTCTTAGGGAGGAGGTAATGGGTCAGATCCCACAGAGTCCCCTGTTTGGTCAAATATGTACAGTTACTGTCAGAAATATCAGGTCACCGATATAGAATAAAAATTAAAAAAAGAAATATCAGAACGAAATTGGGTCATGTGCAGAGATGTGGATGGATCTAGAGACTGTCATACAGAGTGAAGTAAGTCAGAAAGAGAAAAACAAATGTCGTATATTAACGCATATATGTGGAACCTAGAAAAACGGTACAGATGAACCGGTTTGCAGGGCAGAAATTGAGACACAGATGTAGAGAACAAACGTATGGACACCAAGGCGGGGAAGTGGCAGGGGTGGTGGTGGTGGTGTGCTGAACTGGGAGAATGGGATTGACATGCATATACTGATGTGTATAAAATTCATGACTAATAAGAACCTGCTGTATAAAATAATAAATAAAATTCAAAAATTCAAAAAAAAAATCAGGTCAAAAGCCCTAAAAGCCCCCAGTTCTATGGAGAGAACCCGCTGAAAACCACCGGATGAAGCCACTGACATTCCTCGAAGGGAAGGGAAGTCTGGAAAAAATCTTTATGCACTGTGCAGGCTTAACCCAAATGGGAGCAAGGGATTTCCCTCTTCCTGAATTTTGCTTTGGGGCATGACAGTTTGCTTTCAGACTCAAACAAGTTTATAAGCCCTACTGGTATCTGGCATAAGGAGACCTAGTCAGGCAACTGTCAGGCAGTCTGTGCTGGTACTTGCCACCCTGTCCCCTGGGTCCTCTTCTCTTGGCCACCCTGGTAGGGAAGTCCCTAGCATATGACTCTCATGGCAGACACTTCTTACCTTGATCCAGAGGGATGACAGGGACAACCTTGGGCCCTGGTGAGATGCAGATGACCTGGCTCCCAGATACCTGTCCCTCTACCTCTGTCAGGTTCCCAAAGGCACAGGAGATGCCCGCAGACAGATCGGGAGCATCACTCACAACCAGGCTGAGCTGTGGGAGGAGCAAAGGGATAATGCTGTAGGAAGAGCCCTTGGGGTTCAGGAGACCTGGGCTCCAGGCCTGGCCCTGTCATTGCCCATTTGCTCACTCATCTCCACTGACCTCATCGATAAAGAGGATGTTGGACCAGGTGATCTTCTAGCTTTGACACTGAACAATTACAGTAGCACTGCGAGGGGTGTGCAGGGCCAATGGTCTTTATTATTAATACTATTAATTTTTCAGTCTTGTCTAGCAGCAGAAAGCACTGGGGGGAGGGGAAGGGAGGGATGCTAGGGGGAAAGGTCCCAAAACCCATCTCAGACCCAGCTCATTTTGACATGAAATCATGCAAACTTGAAAGCAAGTCATGAGCTGAGCCCTTCACAAATAAGCCTTAGCCCTGGATCATGGGAGAACACGTATCACCAGTCTGCAGGTTTATAAGGAGTTTACCGGGTTGGCGAAAGACAGCTGGCGCCTCAGCCTGGCTGTCATTTACGGTCTGCTTGCCAAGGTGGTGGGTTTCCTAGAGTTTCTATTCTCTGTTCCTCTCTGGCTCTCTGCCCCCTGACAGCTCCTCTAGAGTAGGGCAGTCGCCTCACAGGGAGTTTAGGGGATCAGAGAAAGGCAGGAAGTGGACACTAATGGCTCAGATGATGTCTGCTGTTTTTTAGGGTTCCAGTGATCTAGGTCAGTGGTTTGCAGGCCTTTCAAGTTTGAACACTCTCCTTTGAATGGTAAAAATATCACGGAGTGTCAGAAGAATCTGTTGATTGAGAAATCATTTAATGGTAAAACGCTGCTCTGAATTCAGTGTACTTGGAAATGGGATTGTACTAAGTGACCACAATATAATATCTAAGTGGTATTTGAAACAATAGGTGAGAAATGTGACTCCAAGTGGGGAGTGCCCATGAGGGTTCATGGTGACAACACCCTGTGGCCTGCAAGTGGTGTGTCCTAACGGAGGGAGGTCTCCCTTTGTCATCCCACCTGGCAGGGATTTCTTAGTCACAATGGCTATCACCTAGCCTTTCTATACATTTGTTTGCTGCTGAATCTCTGCCCCAGTTTCGTTTCCATGGGGCTGAGAGACTTAGGTACAAACTCTGCTGTTTGTTCCCTCAGCTCCATGGGAGCCAAAACCTCCCGGTGGGGATGAATGAACGCAAGTCTTGGAAGGTTCATTAACTAATTAACATTTGTGAATGCTCATAAAACCTCCAGAATGAAATAGTCGTGCAGGGCCTGAGGACACGAAGTATTTGGGGTTGCAACTCGACAGGTGGTTAAGGACCATTGTATTCTCTTTAATATTCTAAGCACATACTGTGAATTAAGTCTCAGTCTCTCTGTGTCTGCCTGTCTGTCTGTGTCTCTCTCATATACAAGCACAAAGGCAACTCCAGGTTTCTGTGAGAGACTGTATCAAGTGGACGACTGAAATACACCATATACCAAAGAATGGCATTGGACTGCATTATGTTGTAGCTGTTTGTTACTAAATGCAAAATCTAGATTTACAAAACAGATCAATAGGTAATGAATCTGCAAGGGGCATGGCAAATGACTAGGCCCTTTACAATAAGAGTTACCATAGTTTTCCTACAAATATCAAGTTTCCTTGGAGCATTTAAAGGGTGAGCCATTTACATTGTGCAAGTGTTACAGGAACACACCCACACTTGTGCAGGTCCCGCACCCCACGCCTCCAACCTTCTGGATGAGTTTACTCACCAGCCGGCTGTGCTCAGACACTGAGATGCTGCTGGGATGCACCTCGAGGCTCATGCACTGGCTGATGCTGGCAGCAAATCGATTAGGTTCCCAGGCCCGCTGGCACTTGTCCCTGCGGGAGCACCTGCCACAAACACAGATTCACAAGAGGTCAGGCCTCTGAGACCCATCTGTTTGAGGCTCCAGGGTCCCCTGAAGGTAAGTGAGAAGGCTTTGCTGCTCTGAGGCCTGTGTCCGTCTTCTCATGACAACATTCACTTATCCCAGAGGGCCTGGCGACTCCCAGATGGTCTCTATTGCAGTTAAAGTCAGACTAAGAGAAGTGGGATCGACCGCCAACACAAGAGATGCGGTTTAGACATAAAGAATAGCTCTAGAGGGACAGCATCTTTACGGGAAACTCAGTGAGTGAGGGAGGGAAGTTTGGGGACGTGAAAAGTAGCAAGCAAGAGGCTAAAAATGTGAACTCTGGAGCCATGATGCCTGGGCTCTAACCCCAGATCTACAGCCTACTAGCTGTGGCCCCTTGGTTCCTTAAT
>NW_006778270.1:2034277-2035095 GCF_000442215.2 Lipotes vexillifer | reverse complement strand
AATGCCGAGGCCAATGATAATACACGACCTCATAGGCTTGCTGTAAGCATTAAATGAGCTAGTGTTTAGAAAATGGCCTGTTCTTAGCCCTTCTAAGAACAATGTTAATGATGATGATTCTGAATATTATTATTCTCCTCCAGGGATATTTAAAAACCTAGACAGGGTCTTAGCTGTGTGGGACAGCATGCATGTGATCTTGTGGCTGGATTCATAGCTCTTTGACGGCAGGGACCATGTTTTATGCATTGAGCTATTCCATGGTATATTTTCAATAAATGTTTGTGGTGGGAAAGAGAGAGACAGACAGGGAGTCGCAGGCAGGGTTTCCCCTGTCAGAAGGTACGTGTGGCCGCTTCTCCTCACATCTTCATCTCTGGTTCTTGGCTTCTCTGCCTACAGCAGCAGGTGGGCACTGTGACGCCTGCACACAGGGGCGTCTGGTGGCCACTTAAATCACATGGGAACACGCTCCAGGGCTGGTGCTTCTCCAACCAAAGAGCCAGTGGGGACACTACAAGATTCCACAACCAGGCTGAGATTCCCACCCAGGCTCCCCCCAAAGTCCCTCCTCCCTCTTCCTTTCCAGACACATAATGGATCTAAATATGAATGCTGTCAAAGAAAAGAATTATTGAGGTTTAAGTGAACCCTTAAGATAGCTCTAAAGTGAGCTCTTGACTGGAGCCTTTATCTCATTGACTCACTGAAATGGCTCTTTTTTATCATACTATTTATGGCAACAGCCCTAACAGAGATAAATAGCCTCTGAGACAATAACGCACTTGCAAGAGCAAGGCATACAGAAGAGACAGGAA
>NW_006778270.1:2033982-2034267 GCF_000442215.2 Lipotes vexillifer | reverse complement strand
CCCCCCCCCCCCCCGCCGACCCAGAGGCTCTTGCACAATTTCTCTCAGGCCTCTGCCTCCATTAAAATCCAGTGTGTGGGCCTGGCAGCTGGGGTCATCCATCCACTCATTCCTGTTACCCAGGCAGGCGGATGGCGACAGGTGGGAGGACACTGCCGGAGGGGCTGGTGAAGATGAGAGGGACCAGAAGAAGAGAAACCTCTGGGCATAACTGGGAGGAAACTTGCTCCCCATGTGCTCTTGGCAAACAGAGCTGCTGGAAGGAGAGGTGTGCCCTGGCAGGGG
>NW_006778270.1:2023333-2033972 GCF_000442215.2 Lipotes vexillifer | reverse complement strand
GGGAAAGAGCTCAGATGGCAGAGGAAATCTGAGACTATCTTCATGCGGTCCAGTCATTCTAGGATCCCCAGCTGACCTGGCCCAGGAGGATGACGGAGTGGTCTGGGGCCTCCGGGAGACTTGGACATTGAGGCTAGATTGGCAGGGAGAGCAGGGAGTGGGTAGTATGGCCGGATCTACCCACCACCGAACAGTGAGAGGGCAGGTAGCCCAGGACAAGGCATGAAGCTGGGAGTGGCTGTCAGATTCTGTGGAGAAAGAAATCCTCTTGAGGTGACAGAGCCTTCTGGCTGTCAGGCCAGCCTCACTGAAGGGATCTCAACTGTAGCCACCTTTGCCATTCTGGGGGCATAGTGGGAGCAGCGTCAGTTTCTTTACCACTGGTCTGACCTAAATGGCGACTCACTGTCCGGGTTCTGGTGAGGGCATTTCTGGAAAAACTTTTGGAGAAGGCCCTTTCCTCCAAATCTAAGCAGGGAACTCAGTATCTGTGGGCTCCAATCCAGTCCGGATTTTGCATCTGTGAGGTGCCCGCTTCCCTCCCTCCCTCCATAGCCCTCCCAACACCTGCTGCAGAGGCTGGAAGCCAAGAGCTATTGTGCAGGACACTGAACTCTGGCCCTCCGCCTCCGCCTCCACCCTAAACTCTGCACATTTTATGGGGATGCTTTGCCGGCTGGCACGGAGCCAAGGAGTTTCCAACTCCACTGGGGAACAGAATTCCTAGCCAGCTCCTGCCTTTGGAGTTTTCACCGTCTTCTCTCCCTCTGGGGCACTTCGAATCAGGAAGTTTAAGTGCGATTTTGCATTTCTATTGAGCTGGTATTCAATGGCAGGGGATGTATCTGAATAGGGATGTGAGGCCAGTTGGAGTGAGATACAGACTTCTTGGAATCCGGAATTAATGAGGCCAGAAGGGTCCTCCCAAGGCTTCTGCGTCCATAACAATTATTTTGACTTCTGTAGCTTATCCTGAGCTTCCTTATTGCCAAAGCATTTATTATTTCATTTAATCCTCACAGCTCACCTGCGAGGTAGGCATTACCCCTATTTAGTGATGGGGAAATGGAGGCCCACAGTTGTCAGTGGACCGTCCTGGGTCACACAGCAGCTAACTGGAGTCCAAGCTTCCCAACTCTAGTGCAAACTCCAGGAAGGAGGCACCTCGTTCAGGCTACACTGAGGAGCTTCTTGGGAAACCTACAGATTCTACAATTTCCCTTGTGAGCTCTTCCAACACCACTACCCTTCCCTGTAGAAAAGGTACAGACTTCAGAGCAGCTGGCCAGGGCAGGAGGGGGTGGGGGATCAGATTTTGGAGGTGAAATGAAAGACAGAGAGGCAGAGGCACTGCACTTAGAAAGAAGGCCCACCCATGGCCTCTTTTCCTCTTCCTGTTCTCAGCACTCCAACCACGATGAGAATTACTGCTCAGAAGAGGGAAATTCCTCTCTCCCTACAAACTGATGTCACATCCCTCATCAACACTCCCAGGAAAGTACCTGGTTTTCTGCATTCCAGGCTTTTTTCCACAATGTGCCAAACTTACATGTTGTGCAGGGCACACCAGCCACAGTGAGGGTCCCCCGAGCTCAGGCACTCCCCACAAGTCGTGTACTGTTCACAGGATTCCACAGGGACCCTGGTGATCTGGCCGAGAGGGAAAAGAGAGCAGGTTAGATCGGGGAGTGACGCCTCGCAGAGGTGTGTTCAGACTCAACTACACCTAACCACACTTGCACTGTCACCACCCCTAAGAGGTGACAGTGGGTGTGTGTGTGTGAATCGGTGGCTTCAGTGTTCTCATCTGTTTTCCCCACACGAGGCAGCTACAGCTGACAGGCCCCAGGCTTCTTGCCTTTGCTGGAGGTGGAAGCAAATCCTCCAGTTTCTCTTTGCCTGCACTAAAGTCCTCCAGAGAGCTGGGCCTGCTCCTGGCAAAGGCTGAAAATGGTTAACTCTGTTGAAAGGCTATTGAGTGCCACCAACTCGTCTCTGAAGAGCTTTCAGCTGGGCTTGGGCTGAGACATCCTGCCTGCACAGGAAACATCTAAAAAGGGAGAGAAGGAGAAACTTTTCCTATCAAATAATATTCATCTAATGGCATGGTCTTTTTACATCCAACCAAACATACCACCTGGATCCAATTATCCCATTCTCTGATGCCTGCATTCAGTTTCTCTAGTAAATCTCCCATCCTTTGAAAAGTCTGGCTAAATGGGAACAGAGATGAGCTGCCTGTCTTGCTGGGGAAAGTGGGAATGTACAGATGAAGCCCCTGCCCCCCAGAGGATGTGGCCTCCTCCTGGCTTCCAGGTGGGGCCCTGCGGTGACACGAGCCGGGCCTCTTTGGTCATTACTCACCCTTACCTGCTTAGCGGATGTGACATTAAGGCCAGGCAAAGGGTCAGAAGATTGAAGTCGTGCATTTGGTATGTCCTATAGGTATCTGTTGCTGGCTGAGGCTGGAGGCTGCTGGGCTGGGAATGGAATCTCATTTGTTAGGGCAGAGAGGTCCCCCACCTACTGGATGTGCGAACGCAAGTGGAAACACAACCTGCGGTCCAGCGGCACAGTGGTCTGCCTCTAGCAGGGGGACAAAGAATCTGAGGGAGATGCCTTCACAGCATGCTCCTGAGAGGCTTGGGATGGAGTCTAACACTGCTCACCCGGCAACTGTTTATCAGATGTCACTATGAGAGGCTCCGGTGCTGTGTGATAGAGAAACAGCAGCGAACAGGACACAGATCCTGCCCCCCCGGAAGAGCACGCAGCCCAGTAGGAGTTGATAATTACAAACCGAGACGGCTCTACACTGTGCTCAACATCCATTGCAGGCAATAGGCATGTGCCCTGGGGGCCTTGGCAGCTTAAAGGAGGGCCGTCCAGCACAACCTGTCTGGAGGAAGGGACCAGCCAAGTAAGGGTGAAACAGGGTAACAGTGGGGCCAATGCAGATGCCTGGAAGGGCATTCCTAGCTGAGAGATTATCACGAACAAAAGTAATCATGGGGCTTCCCTGGTGGCGCAGTGGTTGAGGGTCTGCCTGCTGATGCAGGGGACACGGGTTCGTGCCCCGGTCCGGGAAGATCCCACATGCCGCGGAGCGGCTAGGCCTGTGAGCCATGGCCGCTAAGCCTGCGCGTCTGGAGCCTGTGCTCCGCAACGGGAGAGGCCACAACAGGGAGAGACCCGCGTACCGCAAAAAAAAAAAAAAAAAAAAAAAAAAAAAAAATGTAATCATGGCTAAGTTCAGCCTAACTCAAGTGTGGAGTGTATACTGGATGGGCGGGCTGAGAGATGAGGCTGGTGGCATGGAACCAGGGGCCAGACAACGAAAGGTCTTGGGTACCAGCCCCAGGAACCTTCCTTCTCTCTGTTGGGTGCCTCCCACACCCGCTCATTCTCCCCACATCATAAACACTTAACATTCTGATTTACAAAGCTTTTCTCTGAGTGACGTGATCAGCGTTAAGCATCCCTAACTTACCTTTCATAATAAAAATACAAAATGCAGAAAGCATAAATATAAAATCTTGCAATTCAGTGAAAAAATTGATATTCTAAATGGAGGTTGGGGGAGCAGCTGATTTGAAATAGTTCATGCGGAATAGGTCCGAGGGTTGAATTGACTCTATGTCCAATATGACCTGACAGGGTGATGTCATAGCTAAAGGGGCTAATTCGATCATGGGCTGCATTAATGGACATGGTGTCAGGATGGAGATGACCTGAGTTCCCAGCTCAGGTCTTTGCAACCTGCTCTAAGAGGAGGGTTGCTCAACCAGAGAAACTTTCCAGAGGGTGGTCACGATGGGGTGGGACCCAGGTGTGGCATCCGAGGTACAGCTGATAGACCTGTATGTTTATTTAGGTCAAAGAAGTTGAATGTCAGGGTAGCCGTGGAAGCTATCTGCCACTGTTTGAAGGGCGGCAGTGTGGCTGCAATAAGACTCATGGGTGAAAAGTTCCAGGAAAACTCGACAGAAGAAAGTCAAGGTTGTCCACCAGTGCAACAGACCTGGATTCCAGCAGGGACTCCCTTCCGTGGGACGTGTAAGCAGAGTCAAGGTGACATGTGTCTGGGAGGCTGTGGAAGGTATTTCTGCCCCCAGAGGAAGGCTGCCCTAGTCCTTCTAACTCTGACATATAGGATTCTATTTCCCACAGTTTGCCTAACTCCTTCCTGAGACTGTTCCTTTCTGTCCTGAATGACTTGGACAGTTCAAAGATCCAGCCACGCCACTAGCCACTGATAGCACCCCACTTTAAGGAGCAACCATTGACCCCTGACTCAAGTCCTGTGATTACTACCAGAAGCACCTTTCCGGCAGGTGCCTGCCAGACGCTCTCCCAGCATGCCTCTCCCGGGCCTGGGACTCTCGGCCCTTCAGGATATCTGTGACCCTAGCCACCTGGGGGGCTTCCGCCAGCCCCCTCCAACCCGCCCTCGGAGGCCTGAGAGCCGCAGCCCAGTGCCCGGCCTCCCTTTCCTGGGTTTCGGGCTCCGTGTGAGTGATGTCTGCATCTGGCTGGAAATTAAAACAACTGTCTGCATTGCATTCGGCCCGTCTGTCAAAACACAGCCCAGCTCTCAGCAGCTGGGGAAGGGGGCCCTGAATGGGAGCAGTGTCTCCAGCAACAAAGCCCACTTTCACGCCAAGTGCCACAGAGATAGTGAGAAGCCTGTTCTTCTCCAAACGTGAAACCAACAGCACAACTATTTTTCCTGTTTCCTGGGCCCTCCTGGTGGGAAATTTTGTTTAAAATACACTGAGTTGAAGAGCAAAGTGAAACAGGAAACTTATAAGGGGGGTGGTTCCTAAAATTTGAATTATTCTCTTCTCAAAGACCTAAGAGCCATATGCAAACCAGAGGAAAGGAATGTCACAGGGACTGGAGGGAGGCCCTCAAAGTCAGGTGTTTCCATGGGTGCTCTGTCTTTCCTATAATCATGTGTTTCTGTATTCATTCATCAACCCATATTCATAGATCATGTCCTACAGAAAGGCCAGTGCTGGGCACTTTAGGGGAATAAAATCAACAGCAGCATTAAAACACAGCCATCACCTTCAAGTTGCAAACAGACTAGCAATAAAAACAAGAAAAGTGATGTGTGTTCTAAGAGAGGTACTGAAAGAGGGCTGAGGCAATTCAGAGCAAAGAAAATACTGCTTCTAGGTCTATACCGTCCAGTGTATGGGCCCGTGTGGACACCAGCATCTGGAATGGGGTTAGTTCGAATTCTAGTCCTTAGAGATGTGCTCTAAGGACACTGGATGTTGATGGTTGAGCACGGAAAACAAGAATGTAAAATAGCACAGTAATAATTTTTTATTGACACAGGTTGAAAAGATAAAAATTTAGTAAATATTGAGTTAAATAAGATCTACTATTAATTTCCACTGTCTCTTCTTACTTTTTAAAATATGGCTGCTGGAAAAGTTAAAATTACATGCGTAGTTGTGTGGATGGCACTTTGTTATCATGGGAGAGCACTGCTCTAGATGGGAGTCCCAAGAAGGCTTTGTAAGGGATGTGGCCTGGGTCTGGGTCTTCAAGGGTGAATAATATTTATACAGATGAAAAGCGTCCCAGGTGGAAAAAACCACATAAGCAAACATAGGAAAGCAGAGTTTCCTCAGAAAACGTTGCATGAGAATGAAGAGTGATGGGTATAAATCTGGAAAGGCAGTTTTCGGTTAACTTGGGAAGGACGGAGAAGGCCACAGAGCTGGAATACGTGACATCTGTAAGTTCTCCGGCCTGTCACTCCTTGGCCAAAAGAATGTCCTCCATGAAGAGGTGGCCCGAGTTCTCAAACCAACATGCTTGGCATTACCTGTGAGCTTAAGGGGCATAAAAATCCAGAGTCCACTGGGTTAGAACTTCTGGAATGGGGCGGGGCCTGAGAAATGGTTCCAACAAGCTCTCCAGGTGATTCTTCTTTTTTTTTTTTTAAAGAAGATGTTGGGGGTAGGAGTTTATTAATTAATTTATTTTTGCTGTGTTGGGTCTTCGTTTCTGTGTGAGGTCTTTCTCTAGTTGTGGCAAGCGGGGGCCACTCTTCATCACGGTGTGCGGGCCTCTCACTATCGCAGCCTCTCTTGTTGCGGAGCACAGGCTCAGTAGTTGTGGCTCACGGGCCCAGTTGCTCTGCGGCATGTGGGATCCTCCCAGACCAGGGCTCGAACCCATGTCCCCTGCATTAGCGGGCAGATTCTCAACCACTGCGCCACCGGGGAAGCCCCTCTCCAGGTGACTCTTATGAGAACCACTGGTAAATGTGACCTCATGTCTTGATTCTTATGAGAACCACTGGTAAATGTGACCTCATGTCTTGGGAAATCTTTTTAAGTGTCAGGCCCTGGGGCCATGAAGAAATAGAATCAAACTCTGCCTAGGGACTACGAAAGGAACTAGTGGATGGAAGGAACTAGACTGACTCAGGGGGAGGAGAGATGGAGGTTAGCCTAGGGACTGCTTTATAGCCAGGGAGAAATTGGTTTTAATATCTCTGAGTCTATGGAGGCCCTGAAAGACCAAGTTCAAACTTCTGGGGTCAGGGGCCACTTCACCCTGCACCAGGCGAAGGCGGGCACTTGCTCTAGGACCTGGTGGGTGGGGGAGGATGGGGAGGGGATGGGCATTGTCCTGGGAAGCTGGAGAAGGCAAGGGAGCTTCTCCTGGAGAGTGTCCACCATGTCAGGCGGCTTTGTCAGGGCTGACTCAGAGTTTAATGGGACACTCAGTGACACTTTAATTAGTGTTTGTTTATTATGATTGCACTTTAATTACGCCTGAGGCTCCCCACCCGCTCTGCTCCGAGTGCTGGGAGCTGAGGGGGGCTGCGTCGGCAGAGGAGTGTGGTGGTGAGGCGCCTCCGATGGAGGACGCCCTGCTCCCGTCTGCCTCCACCACCTTCTCCGCAGGACCAGGGGGCCGCTCCTCACTGGATCCCCCCCGCACACTTGGTATTCTTCTGCTCTTGATCTTATGTCTTGTAATTACACCTCTAATGAATATAACTGTCATTACTGAAGAAACACTCTTCATGAAAGGTGACTCGTACTGTGTTCTTGTCTCCTCTGACTCAGGGGCCCCTCATCTCCAGTGCCTCCCTTGGCCTCAGTCTGTGGGGTTGACGTACGTGGGAAAGGGCTCAGCAGGGGTTCAGAGTTCGGAGTGGTTCTCTCCCCCACCCAACTCCCTCCCTTTTAAGCACACTGGTCAGCCACAGGGTGCAGCGCCCCGCACAGCAAGGGATGTGATATCAGATTATCATCGGCTGTGGGGATGAATCACCAAGGGAACTGCTGGAACCATCCTCCTTCCTGAAGATGTTAAAGGACAGGGCACACCCATAGGGCTTGGACTACCCAGGGTGAGGCCCAGAAGGCCTCTGTGGCCCTGGTAGTTACTATCAGCCTGGAGAGTTACTACCATCAGGTGCAAACCCATCACTCTTCAGAGAAGAGTTCCCCAGTGGTGGACCAAGGGACAGGAGCCCTTTGGTGTGTAAATCTGGGGAAAGAGAATCAAGGTTGTATCTCTGCCACCCTGTGTGGACTCCTAGAAGGAGCCACCTTGGTTCCGAGAATCTGGGGGCAACTATCGGAGAAGCAGCTGAGTTGAAAGCAGAACAACACAGAGGATTCTGACCATGGGCTGTGCCTGGGTGCCATGAGGTCCTTCAGTATTTACAGAGCATTTATGTTGTGTTAAGCTCTCCATTAGGCGTCGGGTGACATTCTCTGTCCCCCTGGGGCCCATGGTTTGGCTGAGGACAAAGGAAACAGGATCATCTTAATACGGTAGAATAGATGCCACAACAGAGGTATAATCAAGGGACAGTCGTGGCTCAAAGGCCAGAGCTTGGAGGTTCTCCTCAGGGAGCTTTGGCATGGGCACTCTGTTCTAGAGGCTGAAGGATTCCTTTGCAGTCATGCAAGAGAGTGAGGGAGAGAGGGAAGGAATAAGGAAAAGCTGTTCCCCAGGCTGGTAGGGCCCCTTGGGGACAGAGCATTTAATCCCCTGCTTCTCTGGAATCTGCTCCCCCCTGCCAGATGGTACACCTGTCCCCACATGTGTCCCCTGCCTCCTCACACAAGGAAAGAAACAGTGGCCTTCTCAGTGGCTAAGAGCCAGGTGGCAGGGGGTGGGAAGTGACACAGCCTGGGTGGAAGCATGCAGTTGGCCTGAGCTACAGCCTCCTGGTCCCCAGGGCCCAGAGCATAGTGCACGGCAGCTGAAACGCAACTGGCTCCCCACACCTCTCTCCTTTCTTTTGTATCTTCTCTTGGTGGTCCCTCCCTGCCAGCCCAGCCTCTTTCTCCCCTTGGAGTTTGTAGGGCCTGACACCCAGTTTCTCCTCTTTTTCCCAAACCAGATCTGTTTTCAAGAAGCAATCTGATGCTCATTTGCATTCACAGCTGAGGGCAGACTGACGGAAAGCCCCACCAGGGCTGGTGTGCGGGATGAGCTCTGCGGCACAATCACAACAGATGCCGATGCCCAGAGAGGGTTTTAGCACTTTCTGAGTGCTTTCACACCCCTTATCTCATTTGATCTGCACAGCTCCCTGGGGAGGAAGGGAAGTTAGGGACCCATTTGTTCCACCAGGAAACAGAGGCACCCAAAGGGCTGGCTTAACCCTGGGCTCTGTCTCACAGTGAGTGGAGGTGGCCAGCTGCAGCGCGTCCTCCGTGGCCCGTGGTGGTGACATGTCATAAGGGATCTTTCTGAGGAAAGCAGGGACAGGGGGTTCAGGGGTTAGTTCCAGGAGATGGAGCTGGGGCCAGAGCAGGATTCAGGAGGCGGGAAGCAACCAGAGGGCAGGTGAGGCTTTGGTTTCTCTGACTCCACTGCTCCTAGGAGCTGGCCAGCGCCCAGCAGTTGTTACCTGTTCCCATGGGTGGTGGGAGGAGTCTCTCTCTCTCTCTTTTTTTTTTTTTGCGGTACTCGGGCCTCTCACTGTTGTGGCCTCTCCCGTTGCGGAGCACAGGCTCCGGACGCGCAGGCTCAGAGGCCATGGCTCACGGGCCCAGCCGCTCTGCGGCATGTGGGATCTTCCCGGACCGGGGCACGAACCCGTGTCCCCTGCATCGGCAGGCGGACTCTCAACCACCGCGCCACCAGGGAAGCACTGGGAGGAGTCTCTCTTCACTGCTTACCCCGAATCTTGTCAGCCCCGTGGCGAACAGGTACAACCAGCACTGGGAGGTCTGAGAGCTTAGGGTTCTGCCTTCCCTGTACACGCGATGGTGCCAGGGTTCACAGTCCACCCAGGGAGAGAAACATGGGCAGATGGTCAGGGAGGCCAGGCCAAGGCCCCAGCCCTGGTCAGTTTCTCTCAGGCACCCAAGCCAAAGTGGACCCTCGGGGAACAGGCTAGGCTCCCCTGGCTCTAGATGTGCCTCACACTATGGCCCCTTTGAGTCAGTAGGACTCCACAGAATAATAACTGCATCCTGTCTCCTATCCTTTACAGGCAAAGAGCTGACTGTCTACTGGATGCCTGAAACAGCATCTTAATCTAATTCTCCCCCGCTGGGTGTGCTTGGGGGCAGAAGTGAGATCGCCTCCTTGGATCTGCTCCCCAGGGATAGGGGGAGAAGCGAGGGGGACTGAGGCCTCCTGCCTAGCACCACCTTCCTCTGAGCCGGGAAGTTGACTGAGCTTGTTCAAGGGAATGAAGCAGCAGGAACTATAATGATAGTGGCCGTTTATCCTGCACCTACTGCACGCCAGGCACTTTCCCTGTGTCACCTCACCTAATCCTTACATCAGCCTTGCAGGTGAGGGATTAGGCCCACATCACTTATTAGAAAACTGAGTCTTGGGTTAAACTGCCCAAGTTGAATGCCTTGTAGGTGGCGGAAGCAGAACTGGAGTCCAGGTTCATCCGACTCCCAGCCTGAGGTGGTGCGGTGGAGGCATAGGCAGCAGTAAGGAAAGGCCCCTCTCCTGGGGCTACCCCCAAGGGCGGGCTGTCAGGGTCCCCTTGCTTTCTCCTGGACGTCAGGGCCCAGCCGCTGTAATTACGCTCTCTTCCTGACCACTGCCTGCCTGTTGCTCACTTTTTGGATGCCCTGCTAGATTTTTTTAAAACCTGCCAGGACCATAACAGTAATGGACATGACTCTGAATGGGTTCCACAATCTCCATCCTGAGCCTGCTCGGAATGTCAGGGCCCTCAGTCGGCACAGAGCGGGGGCAGTGGAGGTGGCAGGGGCCTCCTGTCCTGGTCTTGCTGTTCGCTGTGAGGCCTTGGGCAAGCTGATTAACCTCTTCAAGCCTCCCTTCTTTATTTTTAAAATGGAGATAGCAATTCCCATCTCACCTGTCCTACCTGGTCATCAGGGACCAGGGCACCTCTGAGCTCCTATTTTCAGCTTCAGTTTTCCCTACGAATCAACTTCCCAGTAATTAATGTGAAGGACTCAGTATTGTTTGTTCCCAGGGTTAGGTCCAGTTCTTTAAAAATCAATAGTGATGTGTGAGATCACCTTAACTCTTCAGAAAGTAAACACCGACCCAGCCCGCTACCCCTCCTGGGGGCTCTGAAAGTCACATGATCAATATCATTTAGAAGAAGGAGACACCAACACCGCAGCCCCCCACACAACCCCCCCACCCC
>NW_006778270.1:2006689-2023321 GCF_000442215.2 Lipotes vexillifer | reverse complement strand
ACCCCCCGCCCTGTGCCACCCCCAGAAAACCAGCTGGAGGTTCTGGAGCCTGTTATTGCAACCAAAGCAACATGCAACCTTCTGACCAAAAGCTGACCCTGGGGCCATCTCCTAAGAACTTCTGACTATCTGGAGACCCGAGGGCAGAGTGACTGTTCAAAGAGAAACTCTATTTTTAATGACCTGGGGGAAAAGAGTGGAGTGGCTGAGTAATTTGGAGTAATTAAAGCTATCGATCACTCCTAGGGTGGGAGCCAACATTGGTTGAACTTTTCAATGATATTTTTTCCTTCTCATTCATAAAACCCAGCAGAAGGTCACGCAGGGGTCAAAGGGGAAAGGATGATGGGGAAAGAAATTTCTGGCCCCAAAGAGTGGAATTCATCCTACTGATGAGCACTGGGGTAATGATGGCTCCTCCTGTACCCTTTTGGTAGAGGCCATATTTACTTTGTCCTCGTTAAGAAGCTGGACTTTGGGCTTCCCTGGTGGCACAGTGGTTGAGAATCCGCCTGCCGATGCAGGGGACACGGGTTCGTGCCCCGGTCCGGGAAGATCCCACATGCCGCGGAGTGGCTGGGGGCCCGTGAGCCACGGCCACTGAGCCTGTGTGTCCAGAGCCTGTGCTCCGCAGCGGGAGAGGCCACAACAGTGAGAGGCCTGCGTACCGCCAAGAAAAAAAGCAGCTGGACTTCGAAGGAGACAGTCCTCAGTTTCAAATCCAGCTGCTATAATTATCGACTGTATGACGTTAATAAATGGTCCTTATTGTCCTTCTTGCACCTCGGTTTCCTTCTCTGTGAAATGCTGACAATAATGGTATTAACTTCCCCAGGCTGTTTTGGGGTTTAAGTGACATCTGTACACAAAGAGCCTTGCATGCAGTTGGTGCTTAATAGTGGTAGTTATCATGCTCAATCTCTCTGTGCAGACCCACTGAAGGCGGCAGTGTTTGCGCAGGAAGCTGCAGAGGGCCCTCACCCAGACTCTGCACTCCTGTGTAGGCTGACCTTGAGTGAGCTATCTCGCCTCTTTGGGCTGAGACTGCTGATCTACCTATCATATGGGGAGAATTAGGTCTACGCAGCCACTCAAACTGTTATCTTTATTCATGACATAATCCCTACTGGAGGCTGAAGAACACTGAAATTCAGGATCCTTGGCTGGAAAAAGTCAAATTGAGCTTAGTCTCCTAAGGAAGAAATACAAAGAGGGAAGAAAGCAAATGGGCAAAGCAGATATTCCAAATACCATACCTTCTCAGACAGGACTCCTGTGCCAGAAAGGGCCCTCTCTAGTGCTGTTTTTTGGAAGGTTCTACAAAGAAGCAGAGAGGCTGATACTATGTGGTCTCCATGACAACCATGGATTTATTCAGTTAGGGAAAGCAGGTGGGGTAGGAAATAGGGGACGAGAGGATTTGGGAAATACAGGGTCTATGAAATAGCTAAATCAGATCTCTCACCTGGAAACCAGATGCCTGGGTTTAACCAGGGCCCACAAAGCTCCCTACAGGGCCAACATCAACTTGTCTGCCCCAGAGGGGAAAAGTGATGATGGGAAAGGGATGGAGTAACGAAGCGGGGATGCCCCTTCACCTGTCCATTCCCATTCGTTCATTCATACTTCTATTCCTCCAGACTTTTCCAGTGGGGCCCCATGCAGAGAGCCCAAGGGTAGCCTTACCACATGGAGCTTGATTTATCTGAGAGCTGGCATCTGCCTAATACGTCCTGGTTTCTGGGCCCCACCCCTTCAAATTCTGGCTCCCCTGCCTTCCAGTCACCAGGAGAGCCAGACAAGAGGGTGTGGCCCTCCCATTAATCCCAAATTCTCTTTGAAGCATGTACGGCTCTAAAGCATGTAAGCTCTAAAAGGTGAGGTTTGGGGAGGGAATCACCAGGGCCCGAGAAGAGGCTGGTCGGAGATCTGGGGTAAGAACACCTTTGCTGTTGCCTGGGTAGGGGATGGGGCTACCTTCAGTGCTGCTTGAGAAGAGGACTCAGGGAGTCCTCTAAGAGGAAAAGTGGGGCCTTCAGGACACCACTGCTCCTCAAGGGGGCCCTAACGAGTTCCCTTTAGCAGAGTTCCTGGCATCGTCTCCACACCAGGCTCCAGTTCCTGCCTCCCAGTGCCCAGCTGCACTTCCGCCTCTGATGTTGCCACTCAGGGTTATCGATGGGAGCTGGTAAGGCCTTGGGGACTCCTTGTGTGCTGATTTTCCATCCTTGATACCTCCTGTGGAATTCTGGGGTATTGAAGGGACCCCAGGTTGAAGTTCCCAGGTCATCTTGATGTAGGGAGAGCAAAATCCTACCAGATAGTGAAAGCTGGAATGGGATCTGGTCAAAAGCTCAAGTGCCCTGGCCCCTCTTCAGTCCACCCCTGTCAACAGCTGTGCACATAAGAAAGCTCTACCCACAGGCGCTGGATCTGAGACGGGCCTCCCCCTCTCTGCCTAAGCTATCGTACAATTCTGAGTAGACAGGAAGCCATTGGACCCTCGTGCTATGAATATTGGTCTCCAGTGGACCCATGGCGTGCATCTTCTCCATCATTTCTCAACTTGCCTTTCTAACCCTCTGAGATGACGCCATCTTGTCCTCCCTGACACATCAAATCTGAAAATACTCTCTCTGATTTTTCTTAGTAAACTAAGTGACTAGCTCCCCAGGGAAGGACAGAGAAGTTTCTTGTCACTCACAGCTTCCTGGGACATGTTAATAGGTGGGTAGACAAGTGTGCGTGTGTGTGTAAGAGACAGAGAGAGAGGTGGAGGATATGAGTGTAAGTTAAATCTCCGCCTAAGGAAAAAAGTCTCCTACACTTATATTAAAAATTTTAAATCTCCTTTCTGTATAGAGCTCACTTATTAATTCATGCCATTTGTTCATTTAACCTTGGCAAGGTGGTATGAGGCAGGGAGGGTCCCGTGCTTTGCTGAATCCCGGGCCTCGGTGCTGCTTTGGGAACTGGTAGAGACTGGCCAATTGAATAAAGACCATTCCACCGAGGCAGCGATGACTACAGAGCCACAGTGCTCTGCCCCCTGGGGACTAGCCAGTACAGGTTGCTTGGCATGGCCTCAGGCATCTACATTCATGTAGACTTGCTTTATAACTGGGTGGACCTGCATGTGGTGGAAATACACTTGGTACTTATAATTTGTTCATTTGTCTGTTCATTCATTTACTCATACATTAGTCCATCCGGCTACGGATCCGTCCTTCATTCGTCTACTCATTTATTCAACACACCAGGTATCAAGTCCTGTGCTGTGGTATAGCAAATCCGAGTTAGTCATGGCCCTCCAGTGCCCTCCAGAAGCATCCCCACTGGTGGGGAAACTAGAAAGTGAAAGATGTCACATAAGAGTTTCAATGGGGAATGATCACTTCGGGCTGAAGGGACCAGGAAGGTGTCATCATGTGTAGCAGGCCTTGAAAACTTGGCGATATCTTGAGAGGCAGGAATGGAGGAAGGGCATTGTGTGAGGAGAGAAAAGCATGAACGGCGAACAAACATGAGAAGGTACAGGAAGAAGCCCAGGAATGGGCATGTATCAGGTCGAGATGGCTGGTCAGAAAAGTGATTCGGGGGTAAGTCACGGAGGGCCAGGTGGTGGAAACAGAAGAGAAAGGAGGAAAAGGAGAAGTTTTGCATTTCTTCTCTCATGATGTGTCCTAGGTCTGTCCCTGCCATGGCATGCCTGCTGCCTCCCTCCACTGGCCCCAGTTGCAGGCCTCCATCCTCATGGCGGGCTGGTGGCTGATGGCCCATTGGTCTCCCTCTTCCTCTCTCCACACTACATGTGTTCTGCACACCCTCATTTTTTCTTTTCTTCAAAAAGGTGTAGTCGTTGAGGGCATGGGCCCTAGAATCAAGCTGCCTAGGTCCAAATCCCAGCCCCTTTGCTTATTAGCTGCGTGACCTTTGGCGCGTTACTCAGCTCTGAGCCCCATTTGTTGATCTGCAAAATGGTGATAATTATAGCACATACTTCTATAAGACTTGCTATCTGCAGATGAGGAAGAAACGGAGGCACAGAGAGTCGTAGTGAATTTGCTGATAGTCATATAGCCAGTAAGTTGTAGAGCTGGGATTCAAACCTAGGCAGGCTGGCTGCAGAACTCCTCACTAAGTTGCCTCTTAGGCATAATGGGTGGCATGGGTTAGAAAACACTTAGCCCAGTGCCTGAGATATAGCTGTCAGTTATTATTAATACATTAGGGACTGGCTATGTATTCTGTGTAGGCATGAAGTTCCAAGATGAACAAACATGGCCCTGATCCTGAAGTACTCACAGTGTTGTCAGGAAGACAGATGGACCCCCAGATCATAACGAAACAGCACTATGACTGAGATGTGGTAAAACTACAAGAGCAAAGAAGAAGGGCAAATCAAGGAAGGCTTCCCAGAGGCAGTGTTTTGTAATGATGGCCTCAGCTAAAAAACAATCAAAAACCAATACCTTCCCCTACAAAAAACAAAATTCAAAAACAACACGAAAAAAATGTTTCTTGGATAAAGTTTATAATCCAAATACCCCAGCCCAATGTTTCAGTCTTTTAACCTCTACTCCCCACCCAGGCTGAACTTCCCACTCTGGACTCTTCTGTCAGCATGAATCCCACCCCTGGCAGGCTGGCCTCCTCTCCTGCTCAGCGTGGTCCTTCCTCCTTAACTTTCTTTGCTCATGCATTCCTGCTAATCAGAATGTCCTTCCCTCCCCTACATGTGCAAATGACTGCCTCACACAGCCTTCTTCCATCAACCTCTGTGACCCCTCTCTCTGAATCTAGACTCTGACCCCCTGCCCAACTGGCAAGATGCAAACATACTTTTTTAAGCTCTTCTGAGGTCTCTCTCTTTTTAGGTTATTCACAGGGCTCTGCTTTTTATTTCTTCATATGGGATATCCCTGTATGTTCCAACTCCAGTTTCCTACATAAAACACGTCTATAAATACCTGCTGAGAAGCTAATCACACTTACTCAGTGATGCAGGTTTTATTTTAAGCTCCTTAAGTAAATGTACTAAGAACTGTGCAAAGACTCTCTAGGTGTGGCTGAGACTGCTGGCATTCTGCTGGGATCCATTAGGTGATGTGAAGGCTTTTTGTGGTTTGTTTAAATAGACAACGTTTCTAACCCAGCAGAGGTGCATGGTGTCACGGAAAGGACACGGCTGTTACTGTCAGAAGAACTTGGCTCAGCCACACTAGGTACTCAGCTGTGCTGGGTAAGCCATTTAACCTCTCTGAGCCTCACTTTCCACATCTGTAAATATTAGCGGATGTCAAAATTAAAGCATCCACCAAGGCACCGAGATATAATGAATGCAGCTTGCTAAAGTACGGTGGCCGACTGTCATGCAAGATTTCAGAGTAGATTCTTAAGATCCAAGTTCATGATCCTTCTACCCTTTATTCTGTATCCCCTGACCCAGATCAATGCAATGAAAGGGTCGAAGGAATGACGAAAGGATTTTGTGAGATGTTTGGAGGAGGACCTTGGGATGCTGTGACCTAGACACCCTTCAGTAGGACCACTTAGAAAGCTTGATGCATCCTCTGGACTGTAGGGGTCAGAGTGGACGGGAAAAGCCAGGAGGCAGGAAATCCAGAGGGTAAGGTGGCGAGCTCTTAGGAGACAGAGTGAAGGCAGGACCGTGGGAGGTCACTGAGCTCCCTGGTGATGGTGGCAGGCCGAGGATGTGCGAGGGCTGCCTTGCATCAGATCTAGATGTGGACACCTCAGGAAGGACAGCCGGCCTGGCAGTATTTTACTACTTGTCCAAGAGGACCCCTGGAGGTGGGGCTAAGCCACTAGTGTGAGCATCTTCACGTGAAGGGAACTGCTGGCTAATGGAGGCAGAGGGGAGAGTGGCAGGATAAGAGGAAGTATTGCCCGCCTGATGGGAGCAGCTGCCAAAGCAGCTTGGCAGAGAGGTGTCCACAGGCCCAGGGAGGACTCAGCCCCGAAAGAGTCAGAAACGCCAGCCTGCTCGGAGAGCATGAGGCTGTCTTGCGACAATTCCAGTTCAAGAGAGAAGGACCTCCCTGACCCTCCCCCTCCTCCTCTTCTAAAGGGGTATAACAACAGCTCGAGTGCAGGACGGTAAGTGACAGAAAGGGAAGAAACACGCCTCCCCACCTCCCATCCCCGCAAGTGGGGAGTGTGCGCCGGCCCAGGCTGGGGGTTGGGGAGAGAAAGATCTGGGCATCAAATGAAGGCCAGAGTTTTTCTTCTGGTCTGGAACTGGGCATTATGCTTCTGAATGGAGACTGTGCTTGAGACGTGAAGGACTTTTTATTATCCAAGAGTGAGCTGATGAGCTATGCAGCCTGCCCCAGACGTAAGTAAAGCGATGGTGGGAGACAGAATAAAGCTGCGATTTGATTCTATCTCGGCATACTGATTGGGTGTGCGAATGCTAACAACTGCCGTTCCTAACTCATTTGTTGTCACGAGGATCATGTGAAGTGAGAGCCACAGCCGTGCATTGTTCAGGAGCAAGTATTTCGCACAAACGCAGGGGAATTATTGGTGTTATTTCCGGGGATAGACTGATAACTTATGGATAACTTATGATTTTTGTTTTAAGAAAACTCTGCAGCTCAACTCTCAGATGACTCAGCAGACCATTCTTTCTGAAATTCTGGTGTCCTTGAACAGGGTGAACTGGTGTGAGGTCTCTTTTTTTCTCTGCCTGCCTCTTTTTTTTTTTTTTTTTTCAATTTTATTTATTTTTTTGAAGTCTCTTTTTTAACTCAAGTGGCTCACGGGTCAGAAGAATTTGGGGCCAGCCACAATGGGAAGGCTCTCAACCCGTCTGCCTCTGCCCTCCTGGAGATGCAAGTGCGATCATTAAATAAGGCATCCGAAGCTGGTCTAAGGAAGACAGGGATGTGGTGAGGAACCGGCTCTTGGTTAGAAGCCCTTTGGGTGCTCCGGCCTCCCCGCCCCTAATGCCCGGCCCTGTCTGAGCCATCAGTGCAGACTGGAGCTTTGCAGCCTCCCCTTGCCTGAAGGGTGGTGGCAGGGACTGTTCAAATCGTTACCTTCCTCACTTCTTTCTGTTCGTGGCCTCCTTCAGTGGCGGCCTCTAATGTAACCAATGTCACAGAGCCTCTGGGGATACAAAGGGGTCGGGGGGGAGGTAGGGAGATGGAAGAGAGACAAAAGATTCTTTTCCTTTTTTAAAAAAAAAACAACAAAAAAACAGGTGCTTAAGAAATTAATTACAGCAAGTAATCACCGAGTTGTCTGAGTCTCTATTTTATTTGGTGCATGCAGGGTCTGGTGGAAAAAGGGAATTTTAAATAATTTTGGAGTTATAACTGATGTAATTAGGTGCTCAGTGAACACTTAGCATCGAGCTGTGCTTATTAAAATTACTGTTTTAATCAGAACATTGGAGGAAGATCATTAATAATACAATGGCTTGATTCCCTGGAACTCTAATTAGACCTGGACTTTTAACCACCTGAGCGTAATCTGGCTCCATCTGGATACGCACCACGGGTGATGCATTATCATTTCAGGGCATGTGGGGATGGAGCATCAATACTGCTATTTAGTGACTTCCTGAATGCTTTATTTTGGAGTGTGAGGGTGGGTTGAGGGTGTACCAATGCTGAAAGGTGGAGATGGAAGTGGAGGGGGTCAGCCAGGGACCTGGGGCTGGAGGTCTTGAGGAAGAAAAGGCAACTTTTCCCACTGTTGCAGGCTAGACACGCCTCACACATTTTTCTGCAGAGGCACAACCAAACCACACCACAGACCCAGCTAAAGGCCATTTCCTGGGATGCTCTGCCTCCATGCGGGCCTGTCCCTCATCCAAACCAAACACGCATCTGAAGGGGTACAGCTTTAGTCCTTGCCGAGCCACTGCCCATCAGAAACCTAATCGATGATTTACTAAGTGATAATTAAAGGTTAATCTGGTGAAGGGCTGGGGCCACTTCGTTATTTTCCTGTCCAGTACTTTGGGTCACCCTAGACAGAAACCAGGAGATAAGGCTGAGTTTGTCCAGAAATTTCTAATCCTTAGGAACCTTTTGCAGGTAACTAGGACCAGAGCGGGAGGGAGGCTGAGTTAGATGGGTTGTGTCCCCTGAGATGCCCGGCTGAGCTGTTGTTTCGGGAGACGGGTCGATGCCCTGACTCATGGCTCTGAACACAGAACTTTGGTTTCTCTGCTCCTTCAGCTGGTGGCTCAGTGTGTCAACAACACTAACTTGGCCCCCAGTGGGCCCGAGTCCTTGGGTAGATGTCACAGGGGTGGCCGAAAGCAAATGGAATGCAAGCATGCTCTCCACCCTCCTAAAGCTTGGTAACTAGTTGGAAGGACATAACAAAGATGTGCAAAAAAGATTTAGGACTCTAAAAGGCAGATACTGAGAAGTGAAAATTAAGCCGGAGTCAGATGAGGGCATGTGGAGCTAAGTGGTGACCGGAGTGTGGTGGGATTACTCAGAGGGGTCAAGGTCTTCTGAAGGAGGGCTGTGGGGGCCAGGTTCATCTGCCGAGAAGTGGGGAAGGAAGGCAGCACTCTCTGTGTCCCTCAATAAGCACTCCTCCGGCTGCTACTGGGGGCCTTGAGACAACAGGACTGAACTCTCTGAGGCTCCCTGGCCACCTCTAGCCAGTAAGAGTCCTTTTGTGCAATTTGGGAAAGGTGCCCCCTCTAGGTGCATGGCTTGGTAAGATGAGTGACAACCTGGTTTCAGCCTCACTTGGCCCTCAGCCAGATGCCTTTGTACAGTACACAACCTGAACCATCATATCTGGTGGCCCTGATGCCCAAACTCTCTAGGGAAATAGGTAGCTGAAATGTGTAGTGTGGGTCAACCAGAATTTTACCCAGATGACCCAGAGACAGAATATTTTTAGGTGCTAAGCACTGTACCTCTTATAAGCCCTTTGCGGGGGTCCAGAGAAGGTGGGTGTCAAGTGTGAGCTGAAGAGCAGAGAAGGCTCCACGGAGGAGGTGGGACTCGAGGAAGGGGAGAGTATAGTGTCCTGGGCAGGAAAACACCACAAGCCAAAGCAGAGGGAATGAGCTTTGGTGTGTACTCTGGGGAGAGCAAAGCACACAAAAAAGGATGTCGCTTTTAGATGTCTTTTCTTACTGGTTCCTTGGGTGTAGATTTTTACATATGAATTAAACAAAGTAAAACAACTCTAGGCCTCCCTCACAAAGAATAGTCCAGTGGAAGAATTTTTCTATAAATCAACAGAGTGGGGAGGAAGGGAGATTTCCATTACTGGGGAGCTCTAAGCAGGAGTTCAAGGTCCCTGATGAGTGACAGGCTGGACTCAAGACTCCCCTCCAACTCCAAGCTTGTCTTAGGGGAGAGAGCCTGGCAGGCCATGATGGGGGAGGGGAGAACGGACCCTGTGCCTTGGAAACCAATGGTTAGGCCTCAACTCAAGAATGTGTGTGATTCTGAAAAAATAGGATACAGTGAACGATAGCCCCCTGACATACACATACCCCCTCAACTCCACAAACGCATACTCTCATGCAAACACACTCATGAACACAAACACACATTCATACCATCCACTCACATTCCACACCAACACACTGACAGCATACACACTTCACACGTACTCCCATCATGTGCTCACACACATATTCACGGCACATACACTCATGACACACACACACCATGCTTGCCGCCCCCTCCCACCCCCGGCTGCATGCAACTGCGAGAAGAAAAGAGCCATCGGGATCTGTCTCCCTCCAGCTTGTAGTGAAGGATTAGGGCTGTCCCAAATTAAACAGAGGAGTTAAAAATGAAAGACTTCTAAACAGGATTAGAGTCTTAATGAAAACCATAAAGAATGGAAGCACCACATAGATATCACCCATAAATGGCCATAAGTATCAGACCAACAGATGAGATTGTAGATACTGCAGTTTTGAACCCCGTCAAATGACTTCTGTTATAACTCATCAATAAGTAACCAAGCCCAGACTCATATTTAAGGTCTTCTCATGCTTTGGAGAATTAGGCTCTGAGGCCAGACAGGCCTCGATTTGAATTCTGGTTTTGCCCCTTGGTAAGCTTGGGTATATTACTCTGCTTGCTTGAATCTTAGTTTCTTCACCTATAAAATGTGGATAATTATCCCCTTAATGGGGATGTTGTGCAGATTAAATTAAGTCCTGGACAGCTGTAATAATTTATCATAATACAAATAATTTATTATTATAGTTATGATTAATTTTCACTGTTATCTCTTGTTCCCTCCCTTTCAGTTTCCCGAGGTCAAGGAAAGCCCATTGGCTGGTGAGATCAGTAGGGAGAGAAGGAAAAAGAAGAGGGGAAACAGAAGGAATAGGCAAGAGCAGGAGACCAAGGCAGCAGAAGAGCAGGGATAAGAAGGGAAGGAAGAAAAAGCAAGAAGGACAGCAGACCCCGCAGATGCCATCCACCGGCATCATCCATGTTGGGGCATCCAGGCCTTCTTGGGTGGTGGTGACCAGAGAGGAGAGGTTATGGGGTAGCCACCAATTATGGCCCAGCCTTCCTATGATTTTTCTTTAAGTAACAGCTTTATTGAGATAAAATTCACATACCATAAAATTCACCCACGTAAAGTGTACAAGTCAATGGTTTTCAGTATATTCAGAGTTGTGCCACCATGACCACAATCAATTTTAGTACATTTTCCTCACCCCTCGAAAGAAACCCTGTATCCATTAGCATCACCCTCCATTCTGCCTGCTCCCGAACCTCTCCAGCCCTAGGGAACCACCTATCAGTTCTTTGTCTCTATGGATTTGCTATTCTGGACATTTCATATAAATGGGAGCAAACAGTATGTGGCTTTCTGTGGCTGGCTTCTTTCACTAGTATTATGTTTTCAAGGTTTGTCCATATTGTAGCATGTAGCATTTGATAACTTCCTAAATTTCTCAATTCAAAGCCAAGAAGGTGGAAGAGCAGAGCTTCATATATACACACATAAGCAAGTGTCATATTGGAAACTGTCCAACTGTTGGCCCCATGAAATCTCACTGAATCAAGATTAGTAACTAGTTACAGACTTAGAGATCAGGCAGTTGGAGTTTTTATTTTTACCATTGAGGAGACCAAAGGGTGGTGAAATGATACCTGTTTTTGAGTGCATGTTTTTTGCACACTCCATACCCTTATTACAAAGAAAGGAAAACAAAAGAGGCTCCAAATGTAAGAGTCTCTTGTCTGTGGTTTTATGATTTAGATTTAATGTTAAGAGACAAATGAGAGACTCTTGGTATTCTGTCCATATGTCTCTCTCTTACCTCTTAAAAGTGACAATTCCCAACTCTATTCTTACAATGTAAAAGAATGACTCTCCTCTAATGGTTATCTGTCACTGTTTATGTTTCAAGTAATTTTATATGTTAAGACTGTAGCCTTAGGATGCAGGAAAGCGACACCTCTGGGCCAAAGGCATCCCTGAAGTAGGAGGGGCTTATAAGTTGGATTGAAAGGACGAGGCTATTCACTGGACTCAGAAAATGTCAATCACCTTTGTTCTATAACTAATGTGTCCCTGAGGGGTGTATCCTGAGAGATACAGGGCATCTATTGTATCCAGTTGACCCCAGAGACAGAAAATATTTAAAGACTAAGTTGTGTGTGCAGCTTCAGTCTCTGTACTGATGCTTATCATCATTACACCACGGCCACTAGATGTTAGTCTAGGGCCACAGGTAAAGAAATTGAACTGACACGCAAAATAGAACCAGACATACCATGGACGAATATCTACCCTCTTTCAGGAAAGCCCAACAAAAGAGGGTTATGTGAGGCCTTCTTTCTTTCCTATAAATTCCAATATTGATTTAGCTTGAGTTACAGGGAGAGGAAATTGTTCACAGCCAGGCCAAGATAGAGGTACAAACTACAGTGTCCTTAGGTGCCAGACACGGTGGTTGTGATAGTGACCACAGTCAGAGTAGTAGGGGAGAACTCAGATAATGAGTTCTGAGGCTGTGAAGTTCAGGTACAATTACTGGTCACTTCCTATCTGGGATATTCAGTGACCAGTATCACTGATGACCTCAGTGGACACTGTGAGAGCCGCAAAACCAAATTCTATTTTAGAACTAAACTCATTTGAAAATGGCACAATAACTATACCAAATGGCCTGTTGTGTCGGGGCCTATTTCATGAAATAAAATGATACAATGTTGCTACTCTAAAAAGGTCAAGCATTGTTTATTAACAATGCTCAAAGAATCTCATTAAATCTGGGAGCATCAGGACAGTACCAACTAATATCATACATGTGAAGTGATTTCCATGTGGTAAGGACTGCCCTGGGGCGAGATTCACACTCTAGGTCTCCTGTGGTTGCTGCCCAGGAGCCCCGGGCTCCTTGGAGGGCTGCTACCCAGTGCCCAGCATCTCTCTTCATTCCATCTAGCATAGAGGAGGCACTGGTCACATTTACTCAGGCCAAGAGTTCCTATTGGAATTTACTCCCTAGCCCATCTTTGGCAAACAAACAGGTGATCCCAGGTAAGGGAAATAGGATTCTGGAAAAAGTGAGGGGACTAGACTTTTCTCCATTACTCTGGGCATGCTCCAATTTGCCGTAAGAGCATACATTTGCTTGTTGGATTCCAGAAGCCCCGACTATAAGAATATTAGCTAAAATAAAATTAATTATTGTAATCCTCCGTGATCATATTCAAACCCAATATTCTCAGCTTGGCTTGCCTGCCTGCTTCCCTCCGTGCTTTCCTATTAAAATTATTTTCTCCAACGCTGATTGAGTTCTGGCTCTACCATCGCCCTGGGAGGGTACGGGGTACCTCTGACCTGCCTCGGGTCCCCTAGTAGCTTAAAGCCTAATGTGGGAGGCACCAAATAGACAGCTATTCCCCAGGTATGTGGTTTTTACCATAAAGTTAGAGAAGCTCAGAGAGCTGAATTCATTCTGAGTGGGGTGAATTGGGACGGTCTGGAGTTCCGTTGGGGGCATGGGGATCAAGGACACAGGAGGGTGGAAGCAAGCAGATACCTTGTCTTTCTACAAGTTCAAAATACCTGCATGGCTCTTTAGTCTATACTGTTTCCCCTCTTTCTAGGGAGGCTGTTAAATGAAAGAGACAGCTCCTTGAGATGAGATGGCTGGAGGCCAGGCCCAGCAGGCCGCTGAGACTTCGGAAAGGCCCCTGACTATGGGTAATTGCTGGGTGGGCCTGAGACGGTGCGTGTGGCCAGGCTATGACAGAAAGCAGGATGCCAGCTTAGCCCGACTTCCTGCAGAAGTCTGGTGGGCCTTGGCAAGCAATCTTGACATCGAGCAGTGGCTTGGTTCCTTCTGGCTTCTCCCTGAGCTGAGGCTTTTTTCTGTGGTTCTGGAGATGGGAAACAATCATAAAATATGGGGGCTTCCTTTTCTTGGAGAAATCAAACAGACTCCCTGTATACCAGTCTCTAGTGATTAGTAAGCTGACGACTGACCAACACTGCCAGGACTCATCCAGGACAATTCAAGATCTTTTTAAGAAGCTACTGTTTCTTGACTGCTGTGTGCCAGGCACTGTGCTCAGTGCTATACATACATCACCTTGTTTAACCCCTGCAGCACCTGATAAAGTAGAGTCTATCATCATAGACAACTTATCTAAGAGAAGACTGAAGGTTTAATAAGATTAGATAATTTGGTGAAGGTCAATATAGTGAGAGGTGGAGGCAGGATTCCAGATGTGCTTAACATGGAGCCGGCCCTTCCCCAAGCTGCTCAGTCTTTTGACAGCAAGCAGGTAGCATGGAGTGAGTTCAGAGGCTGTGACATCCACTTGCCTGTCTGGCCTTCTTGGGGAACTGCAGGCTTTGCTTTCACTCTCTCCCCTGCTACTCCCCTCCCCTCCCTACCACCAGAGCACTCCTGGAAGGAAACTCATGAGAAGACATGCAGGCACACTGTGTCCTGGGCCCAGGGACAGGTGACCTTTCCAATTCAGCACCTTTATAAATCTTACCTAATGGGGGCTTCCCTGGTGGCGCAGTGCTTGAGAGTCCGCCTGCCGATGCAGGAGACGCGGGTTCGTGCCCCGTTTCGGGAGGATCCCACATGCCGCGGAGCGGCTGGGCCCGTGAGCCATGGCCGCTGAGCCTGCGCGTCCGGAGCCTGTGCTCCGCAAATGGGAGAGGCCACAACAGTGAGAGGCCCGCATAACGCAAGAAAAAAATAAATAAATAAATAAATAAATAAATAAATAAATCTTACCTAATGAAGTTAAGGGGAAAAAAGAATTAATGAATAAATGAAGGTTAAATCACTCCCTGCAGAAAATTGATGCTGACAGCGAGGGCCAAGAAGAGAGCTTGGAAAGAAGGGCTCTAACTTGCACAAGAGGCGTTTAAAATTCCTTTCCCCCAGTGCAAGGGAGCTGTAAGGCTGGCCAATTCTAAGATGGACATTGAAGGCTTTGGGAAGTCCAAGGCAGATGGCCTGAAGGCGATGGAGTAAGAAAGCCATACTCTACCTTGGATCATTTTTTCCAGAAGCCAGTTTGCATATGACAAACATAAGTGTGCATGTGCACACACTCTGTCTGTCTGTCTGTCTGTCTGTCTCTCTCTCTCACACACACACACACACACACACACACACACACAGAGGCATGCTGTATGAACAATTAACTCCTGCAGCCCATGAAGACACAGGGAGTTTGGGTCTGCCTGGCTCATGCCTGGCCCCCTGGGACCTCTGTGGTGTGTCTTCTTGTCAGCGCCCACTTGTTAGCCAACTCTGTCTGCTTGTCACCTCCACAGTGGTCCCCGCCCCCAGTTACTGCTCCTAGGGCTGCACACCTCAGCCCAACTGGCTCAGAGGGGCCTTAGGTGAATGCATAGCTGGCTTCAGGGAGGAAGGAGACAGAAAAGCCAAAAGAGCTGTGGGCCATGGCATCCAGCCAGGCCAGGAACCAGTGCGGGGACGGGGGGTGGGCGGGTGGGCAGAGGTTGAAGGGAAATGGATGAAAAAGAGGAGAAGCCTTATAAAGCTCAAAGGGCAAAACCTGGGATGAGGAACTGGGAGAAACGTATGTTCTCCTAGGCAGTGCTGCTGACTTACTGAGAACTCTGGGGCAGGTCACTTACTGGCCGAAATCTCAGTTTAGCTCCACAGTGAAACTGGGATGGAAGAGGAGGCCTGCAGAAGAGGGTCAGCAGCAGAAATCTTCTCTGGTGGGAGCACCGGGCAGGAACCGTCAGTAATTCTGGTTCTTCCTCCTCCCTGTGCCCCACAGGTTTTTAAGACTCTGATCTTGAAGACAGGGAGGCTCAGAGGGCCCAGCGTAACTTGCACATCCTAAGTGTGATGGAGCATGAGAGGCAGGAGGCCATCCCTGGGGATGGGGATGCTGAGGGTGGTCTGCAGGGTCGGGGGTGGGGAGTGGGGAGGCAGAGAGACCTGGAACCAAGAACTGACACCAGTAAATAAAAGGTCACAATGATTTTTCTAGGTACCCAGGGACAAGCAGACAGAGAGCTCTGCTGATGGGCAGGAGCTGACAATTAGTAAATGAGCCTCTGCAGTTATCTGTTTCCCTTCCTTCTTCTTGTTTCGTAAGACAGAGGCTAGAAATAGATGCAACTGGCAGATGACTGAAGGGTGAAAAATGAGCAACCTGTTAGTTGGAGTCGGGGGAGGGGCACTCAGTGGCAGAGAAACAGGACACTCACGTGTGAACCAGAGCGCAGGGACAGGGCTTAGCTGGGGCCGTTTCCAGGGTCTGGCTCTTGCTGTGTCCCAAGCACTTTGCAGGGATTAGTCATTGAATCTTCTCAGCAACCTTACAAGGCAGGTATTATTGTTCTTCCCATTTTTCAGAAGGTAAAACTGAGGCTTAGAGAGGATAAGCCAGGCCCTACTGAAGAGTGGCAGAGCCAAAAATACAGGCCCAAGTGGCTCCAAAGATGAGCTCTTTATATTATCCTACGAGGCCTCCTTTCCATATACCCTTTTTCTCTCTTTTCTTGTCTCCTTTCTTCCCCTTCCTCTTCCAAACCTTCAGCAAGTGTTTACTGAGTACCTAGCAAGGGCCAAACCCTGTAATATCTCTTCGGGGGACAGAAGCAGCCCAGACAGGCAAGGTCTCTGCCATCGAGGAATGCTGTTGGAAGGGGCTCTGCCCAGAGCTGGCCATCTGTTTTCTTGACTGTGCTGCGCAGCCCCACAGCCTGTCCAGGGGGCCTGCTGGTGGAGGAGGGAAACCGAGAGCTGGGCGCAGGCTTGTTTCCTCCCAAGTTCTGTGGTGCAGCAGGAGGGCTGGGGGAGCTTTTGGTACCTTCTCTTTGGGCTGAGTCTCCTTTTATCTTGGTGGTGGTAGGTGGGTTGAGTCCACCTGCAGGCTGCTCGCCTGTGTGCTGTGGATATTCTGTGAGGACTCATGCTCCTAACCCTTGCCTTCAGCCCCAGCAATAGCAGATTTGGGGGAACAGTCCCTGAAAAGGCTGAACTCTTTCATGCCTCCATGCTTTTCCTTTGCTTTTTTGTTTTCAACTGAAATCTAGTTGACTTACAATGTTGTGTTAGTTTCAAGTATACAGCAAAGTGATTCAGTTATATATATATATATATATATATGTTCTTTTTCAGATTCTTTT
>NW_006778270.1:1998799-2006560 GCF_000442215.2 Lipotes vexillifer | reverse complement strand
TTGCGGTACGTGGGCCTCTCACTGTTGTGGCCTCTCCCGTTGCGGAGCACAGGCTCTGGAAGCGCAGGCTCAGCGGCCATGGCTCACGGGCCCAGCCGCTCCGTGGCATGTGGGATCTTCCTGGACCAGGGCACGAACCCGTGTCCCCTACATCGGCAGGCGGACTCTCAACCGCTGCGCCACCAGGGAAGCCCTCTTTTGCTTTTTATTCCGCTCAGTGAGCCCCTCTCTTTTCATAATACATCTAGAGCATCACCCCCTCCAGGAAGCCTTCCTTGACTCTCAGGCTCTGTTGGGTAGCCCTGAGAGGTAACCCTCTCACACATTCCCGGCACTCTGCATACTGTACTGTAAATCTGTCGTTCTGTATGCGTGTATGTGTCCTGTATCTACATATGTGATATTGTGAGGGTGAGCTCTGCATGCACAATAGGACCTCAAAGGTCGTTGATGAATTACTTGGTGGCTGAGTGGCTAACTAAGACATCATTCTTGGCTGTGCCCATTTTTCTTTTTCCAATCTTCCTTCCGCCTGACTCTCATCTCTGACCATCTCCCCCTTCTCATATTAAACATTACTTAAGGGTTGGAGACTGAACCCAGACTGTCTGCTAAGCCACCAACCGCTGATGACACAGCCAGTTCTCCCTGCACCTGGTACAAATTTCAAACCCCAACCTGTTGGCAGAGGTGGAGGGGGGGTAACCAGGGGCGGGAGTGAGGAAGGTTACTCCAGGCAGAGTGGCAGAGGCTCGAGGAATTTAACTGTGCAGCATGCACACTACGAAGGAAGACTGTGGCTGAGACATTGGGTTCCTGAGCTGGGCAGGCTACGGCAAGATCAAAGGGCCAGCTGGAAAAATGTAAAACATTTTTCTGAAAACAGCAAGCCCCGAGGAGAAGGAGCATGGACCGGCTTCTCCCGCAGTGAGCACAGCCCTGCCCTGTTGCATGGAAGAGGCGTGTTAGCGTAGTTACCCTTCCACACCCCAGAACACAGAGTAATGCTTATTCTCACTCACTCATACCCATGTACCCCTGTCTCACAAGCACACACAGCCCCATATCCAGGTCAGCCTCCCAGGGCTGTGCACTTAGACGCTGCTTGAAACATATTCAGGGCCACAAAGAATGCACCAAATGTCACGGCCGCAGGGGACAGTCAAATATGTTTTATCGATGGGGAAACTGAGGCTCCAGTTGGCCTTAACTCACATGCAGTCGTGAGACCCTTCGATGATTAACAGAAGGCAGGATCCGAACTTACCACTCCCCCGTCACTCTCCTATCATCCCTCTGACATAACCGCCACCCACTTCACCCCCTCCGACTCCCTGGCAGTTCAAAGTCGGATTCTAAATTTTGTTCCTTGGACCAGCTCCAGAGAGAAAACGTGTCTGACAGGCAGCATGTGTGAGCGGCTCGTCAGAAGTCACGGGCAGTGAGGAAACCCTCTCTCCAATATTTCTGTAAACCAGTATATGGGGGTCCTTTCTGGCTGAGGAGCTCGCAGAGACTTTTCTCTGCAGAAATCCACTAGTGATCAGCTTCCCACGTCATGGGAACCCGGTGTTCAAGGGACCGCTCTGGATAAAAGGCCCTCTCGCATGGGCACCAGGAGCCCTGCCCTTGCAGGAAGGAGCCTCAAGTTGCCTAATGCCCAGCACCCACCTCCCTACTCTCTCTGCGGGATACCCTGTAGTATGGGCCGTGAACCTCAGAACCTTAATCGTGCTTCTTTCCAAGGGTTCGCTGACTCCCCTCTCCTCCCTCCCCCTTCCCTAACAGCCGGTGCATCTCTTGGCACCTCCAAAGCTGCATCTTCACATCACAGCAACTGTCCTAGTCATCAGTGGACGGAAATAACTTTTCACGACGGCTCCTCTGATGTTGCCATCTTTTGTGTTGATCAAAACAACAAAACGAATCAGACTCTCGGCGTCTGACTGAAGCCTAATTGGAAATACAAAGTGGCACTAAATGTTACGGTCTAAATAAAACACATTCAATTACAGAAACTCAACTTGGGGAGCGTGAGGGAGAGCTCTGGTAAGGATCTAAAAAGCAGGCTGCAGGATTCTGAGGCATCACTATGGGGACCCCCGCATTGGCTGGATGAGACTCGAGACGGCAACACAGAAGGCTTTCTAGAGCCCAAGAACTCCTGGGTAGGGCCAGCTAGGGAGTCTATACCCGTTTGCCTGGTTCACACTTGAAGTTGCACTTAAGAGGCTGAATCGGCTTCGTGCAATGCCTGTCACGTGTCCTGCACCTGCCCTCCTTGCAAAGGTGTTCCTCTGCCAGACAGGCGGAGCTGCGGATAGTGGTAGAGAGCGCAGGGGAGTCCTGACATCACCCACTGGGCAACTTGAACGGGCCTCCTTGGTTGAGGGGGTGTGGGGATGGCAGGCGGGGCAGGAGCTTTGCAAGCACAGGGACCTGCACCTCTGCTCTGGCTCTGCCTCCTAGGCTGTGACCAGCCTTGCTCTGGTCGCTAAACCTTGCCACCCTTGACTTCCTCTCGTGTCACACAGGGGTGACAATACCTGTCTTGCAAGGTTGCCATAAGGAGCTGAAATCATGCTTGCGAGGGGCCTGACCTGCTACACAGGACAAACCGCAGCTTCCTGGGGCGGGTGCCCTCTCGGCCTCCACTCTGACCAACAGAGACATGTCCTGTGACTGGACATGTCAGGCCCGGGCAGGGCTCACTTGCCTTTATTTATTTTCTAAACAAAACAGTGCACTGCTCCAGTGTCCTTGAGGGTGTGAAGTGAGGAGAAGTGAGTCTGAACTGGTCTGAAGCCTTGAGAGCTGCAGGTAGAGAGGGAACAGTAGGGGCAGGCCTTCTGCACTCACGCGGCCGCCAGGGGGCGCCGTCTCAGGAAGACGCGTAACAAGGCTTGGGCTTCAGAAGTTGGGGGGAATCCTAGCCCTGCTGCTGGCCAGCTTGGTGGCCCCGGGCAAATTACTTAGCCAGATTGAATTTCAGTTTTATTATCTGTAAAAAAAAAAAAAGGCAAGGACAATACTACTTATCCGAGGAGACTGTTGTATTAGCTGAGGTCATGTTTGCAAACTAAAAGAACACGACTTAAATGTTAGTTAGATTTCAACACATCTTAAATTAGGTAGAGCTGAGAGGCAAGGCAGGGTGGTTAAGTTTCTCTTCTAGGTGTGGCTATACGTGGAGCATGATTTGCATGGCTTGGCCTGGAGATTATGCATGGGGGCACAACCATAAAAATATAATTACTACTACTAACATTTATTAAGCAGGTAATATGTGCCAGGTAACTCTTCAGAGTGCTTTTTAATGTATTAATTCATTTAATTTAATCCTCAAGCAGATGTCATAATTATTCCCATTTTAAAGGTGAGGAAAGTGAAACACAGAGAGGTGAAGCAACTTGCCTAAGGTCACACAGCAGTAAGTGGTGGAAACAGGACTTGAACCTAGGCAGGCTGGCAGACAGCCTCTAGAGCCCATGCCCTTCATGGTGGCCAGGAAACTGCCCATCATCAACCACTATCTTCTCCTTCACACCCTGGCTTGGTAGATACTCCCATCTCAAGGTCTCAAGAGTTACTCCCCCCTCAGGTCTCCTGTCCTCATCTATAAAAGGAAGGACTGCCTTTCACTAGACAGTCTCTGAAGCTCTACCAGCTCTGGATTGCTGTGTCAAGAGAGAGGGTGCATCCTCTGAGTGACCACAAGTATGGAGGGACAAGGACAGGGCTCTTCATGATTAGTATGAGTTACTTCTGTCATGGAGCATATTGTATATCTCTGCTGTAGCACTGCTCACTCTATACTGTAAGTTATCTATACATTGTTCTTCCCCACCAGAATGTGGCCTCCCTGAGGGCAGGGATTATATTTTATTTATCTCTCTATAAAAGCACATTTAGGAAGCACAGAGAGTCCCATACAGGATAAATCCAATGAGAAACATGCCTAGACACATATTAATCAAACTATCAAAAATTAAATACAAAGAAAACATATTAAAAGCAGCAAGGGAAAAATAACAAATAACACACAAGGGAATCCCCATAAGGTTAACAGCTGATCTTTCAGCAGAAACTCTGCAAGCCAGAAGGGAGTGGCAGGACATACTGAAAGTGATGAAGGAGAAAAACCTACAACCAAGATTACTCTACCCAGCAAGGGTATCATTCAGATTTGATGGAGAAATTAAAACCTTCACAGACAAGCAAAAGCTGAGAGAGTTCAGCAGCACCAAACCAGCTTTACAACAAATGCTAAAGGAACTTCTCTAGGCAAGAAACACAAGAGAAGGAAAAGACCTACAATAACAAACCCAAAACAATTAAGAAAATGGGAATAGGAACATACATATCGATAATTACCTTAAATGTAAATGGATTAAATGCTCCCACCAAAAGACACAGACTGGCTGAATGGATACAAAAACAAGACCCATATATATGCTGTCTACAAGACACCCACTTCAGACCTAGGGACACATAGAGACTGAAAGTGAGGGGATGGAAAAAGATATTCCATGCAAATGGAAATCAAAAGAAAGCTGGAGTAGCAATTCTCATATCAGACAAAATAGACTTTAAAATAAAGACTATTAGAAGAGACAAAGAAGAACACTACATAAGGAGCAAGGGATCGATCCAAGAAGAAGATATAACAATTGTAAATATTTATGCACCCAACATAGGAGCACCTCAATACATAAGGCAAATACTAACAGCCATAAAAGGGGAAATCGAGAGTAACATAATCATAGTAGGGGACTTTAACACCCCACTTTCATGAATGGAGAGATCATCCAAAATGAAAATAAATAAGGAAACACAAGCTTTAAATGATACATTAAGCAAGATGGACTTAATTGATATTTATAGGACATTCCGTCCAAAAACAACAGGATACACATTTTTCTCAAGTGCTCATGGAATATTCTCCAGGATAGATCGCATCTTGGATCACAAATCAAGCCTTGGTAAATTTAAGAAAATTGAAATCGTATCAAGTATCTTTTCTGACCACAACGCTATGAGACTAGATATCAATTACAGGAAAAGATCTGTAAAAAATACAAACACATGGAGGCTAAACAATACACTAATTAATAACCAAGTGATCACTGAAGAAATCAAAGAGGAAATCAAAAGATACCTAGAAACAAATGACAATGGAGACATGACAACCCAAAACCTATGGAATGCAGCAAAAGCAGACCTAAGAGGGAAGTTTGTAGCAATACAATCCTACAATAAGAAACAGGAAACATCTCAAATAAACAGCCTAATCTTGCACCTAAAGCAATTAGAGAAAGAAGGACAAAAAAACCCCAAAGTTAGCAGAAGGAAAGAAATCATAAAGATCAGATCAGAAATAAATGAAAAAGAAATGAAGGGAACAATAGCAAAGATCAATAAAACTAAAAGCTGGTTCTTTGAGATAAATTGATAAACCAGACTCATCAAGAAAAAAAGGGAGAAGACTAAATCAATAGAATTAGAAATGGAAAAGGAGAAGTAACAAGTGACACTGCAGAAATACAAAGGATCATGAGAGATTGCTACAAGCAACTCTATGCCAATAAAATGGACAACCTGGAAGAAATGGACAAATTCTTAGAAATGTAACAAAAAGAATAAAATATCTAGGAATAAATCTACCTAAGGAGACAAAAGACCTGTATGCAGAAAATTATAAGATACTGATGAAAGAAATTAAAGATGATACAAATAATGGAGAGATATACCATGTTCTTGGATTGGAAGAATCAGTATTGTGAAAATGACTATACTACCCAAAGCAATCTACAGATTCAATGCAGTCCCTATCAAACAACCACTGGAATTTTTCACGGAAGTAGAACAAAAAATTTCACAATTTGTATGGAAACACAAAAGAACCCGAATAGCCAAAGCAACCTTGAGAATGAAAAATGGAGCTGGAGCAATCAGGCTCCCTGACTTCAGACTATACTACAAAGCTACAGTAATCAAGACAGTATGGTACTGGCAGAAAAACAGAAAGATAGATCAATGGAACAGGATAGAAAGCCCAGAGATAAACCCACACACATATGGTCACCTTATCTTTTATAAAGGAGGCAAGGATATACAGTGGAGAAAAGACAGCCTCTTCCATAAGTGGTTCTGGGAAAACTGGACAGGTACATGTAAAAGTATGAGATTAGAACACTCCCTAACACCATACACAAAAATAAACTCAGAATGGACTAAAGACCTAAATGTAAGGCCAGACACTATCAAACACTAGAGGAAAACATAGGCAGAACACTCTATGACATAAATCACAGCAAGATCCTTTTTGACCCACCTCCTAGAGAAATGGAAATAAAAACAAAAATAAACAAATGGGACCTAATGAAACTTAAAAGCTTTTGCACAGCAAAGGAAACCATAAACAAGACCAAAAGACAACCCTCAGAATGGGAGAAAATATTTGCAAATGAAGCAACTGACAAAGGATTAATCTCCAAAATTTACAAGCAGCTCATGCAGCTCAATAACAAAAAAACAAACAACCCAATCCAAAAATGGGCAGAAGACCTAAATAGACATTTCTCCAAAGAAGATATACAGATTGCCAACAAACACATGAAAGAATGCTCAACATCACTAATCATTAGAGAAATGCAAATCAAAACTACATTGAGGTATCACCTCACACCGGTCAGAGTGGCCATCATCAGAAAATCTGCAAACAATAAATGCTGGAGGGTGTGGAGAAAAGAGAACCCTCTTGCACTCTTGGTGGGAATGTAAATTGATACAGCCACTATGGAGAACAGTATGGAGGTTCCTTAAAAAACTAAAAATAGAACTACCATACGACCCAGCAATCCCACTCCTGGGCATATACCCTGAGAAAACCATAATTCAAAAAGAGTCATGTGACAAAATGTTCATTGCAGCTCTATTTACAATAGCCAGGACATGGAAGCAACCTAAGTGTCCATCATTGGATGAATGGATAAAGAACATGTGGCACATATATACAATGGAATATTACTCAGCCATAAAAAGAAACGAAACTGAGCTATTTGTAGTGAGGTGGACGGACCTAGAGTCTGTCATACAGAGTGAAGTAAGTCAGAAAGAGAAAAACAAATACCGTATGCTAACACATATATATGGAATCTAAGAAAAAAAAAAGGTCATGAAGAACCTAGGGGTAAGACGGGAATAAAGACACAGACCTACTAGAGAATGGACTTGAAGATATGGGGAGTGGGAAGGGTAAGCTGTGACAAAGTGAGAGAGTGGCATGGACATATATACACTACCAAACATACAATAGATAGCTAGTGGGAAGCAGCCGCATAGCACAGGGAGGTCAGCTGGGTGGTTTGTGACCACCTAGAGGGGTGGGATAGGGAGGGTGGGAGGGAGGGAGATGCAAGCGGGAAGAGATATGGGAACATATGTATATGTATAACTGATTCACTTTGTTATAAAGCAGAAACTAACACACAATTGTAAAGCAATTATACTCCAATAAAGATGTTAAAAAAAAAAAAGCACATTTAACAGTGCTGTTGTTGCACTGCAAAGAGCAGAAAGAAATCAGGACAGTACCTATCTTCAGGGCAACCCTATTTATAAGATCTTTTGCTGGAATATTACTTAGAAAGACTGCCCTGTCTATATCTGCATATGCAAATAACTTGTCAGTGGAGAGCTCTATGCATTATACATGGTAGACACTTAAAGGTCTGTTGAATAAATGAGTCTGTGTATGCA
>NW_006778270.1:1972225-1998789 GCF_000442215.2 Lipotes vexillifer | reverse complement strand
CTTTCCCTATTTTAATTTGACCCTTGGGAACATCTTCAGGGACTCCCTTGGGCTCGGGTTGTTTTAATGTTTTTTTAATTGAAAATCTTTTAACCCAACCAGTTTTGTATCTTGCCTGTGTTGAGTGAAGCTGTTGTCAAGTTGGGAGAAGAATGCTGGGCTGGGCCAGGTTAATTAGGATTAATTCTGGCTCTTCTGGTAATTCAGAACATGATCTAGGAAGTGACTCCCCTCTCTGGGCATCATTTTCCTCATCTTTAAAATAAGTGGGGTTTCATTCCAGTACTGAGGTATAGTGATTTCCCATCTTTTGGTCCTAGGCATGTCATTCTGGGCAATCAGAGTCTCAGCATTCAGCAATCCTATCTAGAAAGAGAAATTGCATCCCTTGCCAAGGATTAGAGAAAGAGTCTCCAGCCCCCCTGCCCATTTAGAGAAATGAGTTTTTTAGGCACCAGTTCTCCCAGCCTGGGCATTGTGTTCAATCATTTCTTTCCAAACCAAAGGATTTTTAAATAAGAGGCTGGAGTTTTCTCTCTTAAATACAACAAGCCAAGCGTCTGATTAATAGGGTGGGCTTGCATTTCCTTTTCCTCGTATGAAAATATTTATAAAAAATGCTCCAATGAGAATATTAATAGCCAGGGAATCAGCTCCATGTCAGCTTCTTTGTTCCCTGATATTTGAAATGGGGGAAAGAAAGAGGAAAAAAATCAAATCCAGGCTTGGGGGGGTCACCAGTCCCTGAACCCCCTCCTCCACGAGGCAGGATTCCCCTCCTCCTTTGGGAAAGACACTGAGATGCGGCACTCAGCTCCTGGGCCACACTGAGGTCCTTAACCAGAAACACATGTGCATCAAAGGCTTGGATTGAAAGTGACACATTTGAAAACAAAAGTACAGCAGAAATTCGCTTATCCTCACTTTCCTAATCTGCAAACTCTGTAATTCTCCCCAAAGTCCCTCAGGCTCTGCTCCAGCCCCTGCCTCCTCAAATTCTCTCCCCACTGTGGCTCAGCCCAGGCCTCCCAGCTGGGGCTGAAGGGAGAGCTCCTGTTACGGAGACTTCGACCGCCTTGTAAAAATACACCTTGGCACGCTCTGCCTGCACCCTGGGAAGCCTTATCACCAGGACTAAACAAATGTGCACAATCAAAATAATAGTCTGAGATGTCAAAATAAATGAGCAGGGGACATCTGGAAGTATGGCTCCCCAGAGTTTTTTCTTCCCCTTCCCCTTCCCCAAGTCTTTAGATGCCTAGGGACTTGGCAGTTCAGTGGCTTTGGTCACAGGTGAGAGACTTACTGCCCTTACATCACAATAGGACCTTTGAAAATGCTTCTTATTTTTGGCCCTAGGTCCAGGTTTATAGTCGACAGGCCCTCCCCCAAACCAAGGACACCAAAATTCGTTTTCTAGTGAAGCTGGCTGGACACTGCCAGGGTGGCATGCTAGAGGCATCTGGTCAGTGTCCTTCCAGCCCTCTCCCCACCCCAGGCAGGGTCTTAAACCAGTGCAAGGAGCTGGGGGGCAGGGATGTCTCTCCTGCACTTGAGACCTTCAGAGAAGGATAGCTTCATAATCTTTCCAAATAATTCTGATTGCTAATAACTCCAGGCCAAAGTTCTTCTTGCCTCAACTCTTTGAAATTACTTAAGATGGGGGTGATTAAAAAGTTACTTTCCTGGCATCCATGAGGATAAAGCCCCATTGCCCTGCATGAGACGGTGGATCCTCCAGCAGGACCATCTTCTGAGTGGACTGATGCAACATTGCACAGGAAGACTGCCCGGGACAGCCCTTAAAATCACATGCCATCGTCTGGGCAATTTCCAGGCAGTGTGTCCCTATTCCTGATGGATTCCCTCAAAGGCTCCCCAGTAGCACTTTCAGAGCCACCTTTGATGTGGGTCTCGTTTAGGACTTAACACAACCTTCAGTCCATCAACAGCAAGCTTTAAAGCTACTGGCACTTCCCTGTGAGTTCAGAGAAACCAAACCAGTTCTGGTGACTCTGGTCTTAGGTGTTGGGTGTTGTACAAGGCTGAAAGGGCAGCTAGCCTGCTGCATGTCCTATGGGCCTCATACTTCCCATCTGGGGTCAGTATGGGTGAGCTTTGAAGTCCTTACCAGCTCTGATGCTCTATGGTTCATACCTTGGGAGACAGGAAACCATGTATTTACCTTCCCTGTGCCTTGTTTCTTGAAGCATGATCATGGGCCACACCCATCAGAATCAGCTGGGGTGATGGGTGGTAGAGAGGTGAAGAGTCAGGTAGAAGAGAGAACGAATATGACTTCTAAGGCTAAGTCGTAAAAAAAGGCAATAACATTTCTACCTTATTTGTGGGAATATTCACTCTTGGAGCCCTGAGCGGCCATGTCTGCCATGAGCTGCCATGCTCAGGATGTCTGACCATCTTGAGGCCACCATGCTGTGAGGAAGCCCAAGACACAGGGAGAGGCCTTGTCTAAGGTATCCTGGCCGACAGTCCCAGCTGATCCCAGCTTTCTAGTTCCCAGCTGCCAGACATGTGAGAGGATGTGCTTCCAGATCATTCTAGCCCTAATCATTCCAGTCACCCCAGCCCATTCATGTCATCCCAGCAGAGGCTCCAATCCAGATGTTGCTGAGAAGAGAAAAGCCCTCTTCGGTGCACCCTGTCTGAACTCCTGACTTACATAGTTTTGTGAGCATGTGGAAGTGGTTGTTTTATGCCTGTCAATTTTGAAGTGGTTTGTTACATAGAAATAAATAACCAGAATGTATGCCAATAACTGACATACATATGGGCATTCAGAACTGGGGTCTGAGTGTCCACTGTTTGGAGAATGGCAGCCCCATCTACTGCAATGAGCTTGAGGCCTGCTTACTTACTTGGTGAGACCAGACGTGGAAAGCCCCAGGGATAGCCCCTTTCTGGCCCAGTGTCCACACATGCAGCCAGACAGGGGCCTGGAGCCTTGGGGGATGACCAGGGCTCAGGGTCCCCCTCCCTTCTCTCCACAGATGCCTGGAGTACTGGCCTCCCGGGCCTCACACATGAGCCCAGGGCTGCCTTCGCCTGTATCAAGGGGACCAGGACTGTTTAGTCTGCTGGGCACATTCCTGGATTTTAAAAATAAATAGCAGATTACGAGCGACTTAGTTGGATGCTGACATTAGACCAGGCCAGAGGCTTCTGAGGTGTCCCTTGGGAGGGAGCAGCAGGAAAGTCAGGTTGGAGGTGTTTGCCTGAGACTGGGATCTCTGTCTCAGCCGTAATTTATAGTGGAGATGCTTCTAGCCCTCTCTGGGGTCTCAGAAGTTCTAATAATACTACGAATGACAATACGATAATGATAATAATCATTACCACTTATTGAAAGCACTGACTGTGTGTCAGACACAGTGCTAGGTAATTTATATATAGTCTCTCGATCCTCACAACAGTCACCATTATTAGGCCCACTATACAGATGAAGAAGCCGAGGTGTAGAGAGGTGAACTAACATTCTCAAGGCCGTGACAGATTGTGTGCAAGGCGGTCTGACTCCCATGCTCCCACTCTTAACCACTATGCTATCTTGCCTCTCCAGGCCTCGAAATAGACAGCAGCATCCCATGTCCTCACCCACCCTAAACACACACACACACACACACACCCATCACCAGCCTTTCTGCTGTTCCCAAGGCCCTTTCCAGCCTACATGGAGCCATTCTCCACTGTGACTCCCTTTTTCCATTTCACCCTTCGCTAGATCATTTTATGCCTCTATTCCCTCTGCTAATTCAAACTAATTAAAGTATAAAATAGAATAATTGCTTCCATCCCCATACATTTTTCCCATCTACCCTGAGTATAGAGTTAGATTCCCTTTCTGGGAGTGGCCAGGCTGACAAGTTGGGTGGAAACTGGGGCTATCAAGTTTCTTTTCATCTTGGGACTTGCTTTTTTACTTGGCTCGTCGCCTGATTTTCCCTGGTCCCACCGTCTGACTTCCATTAGACACTGAGGATATTGTAGCGACTTGAATTCCCTCCCATAACATCTGCCGGTCGATTCGCTTTTGAGGAAGCTGGGGTGGACTTTGTAGGGAAGAGTCAGGCATCCTATCCGTGGAGCACCTGGGCAAGTAGGATCGGGGAATTGGTTCCCAAATTTTCCCCGGGGACTGGCCAGCACTGGGTCTATTAACAGTACATTAACATGGACTTGTTAGGCAGTGGCACTAACGACCCAACACTTACTAGTCCTATTTCTTAATTACATTTAATTAACTGAGAGAGAGAGAGAGAGAGAGAGAGGGCACACATGAGCCTATATTGGATTGTTCTAGCTCTGTGGGGAGATGAAAACCTGTCTAGGCAAAACTGGAGGGCAGAGACTTGGTTCTACTCTCCTGTGGCATCAAAGATACAATAGGTGCCATGATTTGGGGGAGGGGGAGGGGAACAGGGAGACAAGAGCTGGGGACATGGTGAAGGCAGGGGTGAGAGTAGGCTGCCCAGAGATTTACTGGAAAGTGAGGCGGTGGGAAACCCCATTCCCACGATGTCTTATAAGGTCTTAGGTCTTTTAGGGAACTCCAAATTGTGAAATGACTGCCTCAAAACAGGAATCTGCTTATCCATAGCTGCTAGCGTTTCTACCCTCATTGCAGTGTTTACCCTTCGGGGAAGGAGTTCATATGGGCATGCAGGGACTCATAAAACTCGTTCAGAAAGTTCTTTTGGTCTAACCTCAAGGCTGTTTCCTGTGCTTTTGGGGTTGTCTTCTGCAGACGGAGAAGAGTCCTGATCCCAAGACCTTAGACAAGTCTCTTTAAGGTCTGAAAGAGCCTCTAGAGAGTTCGATTTATTATCTCCATCCCTCAGGCTGAGGAAACTGAGTCCCTGCAAAGTTCAGGGTCTAGGTCAGCCAGCTGGTTAGAGGTAGGCCAGGACTAGAACATAGGCCTCCTGGCTCGGCCTGAGGCCTGCTGGGTGTGCCGCCACTTAGCTTCCTCCTAATCACCACCCACGGTCACCACCCTCCTGAGTAATAGGATCATAAAGGCTGAAAGCTGGGACAGGCCGTGAGGAATCTGAATGATGAGGATTCTCAGTGCGTGAGGTGGTGTGAAAGGAATTCCCCTCTTGCTGTCTCAGCCAAGCCTCACAGCGATCCCTGTGAGACATACTGAGGTGATGTGACTTGTCTAAGGCCACCCGGTTATAAAATGTTGAGAGCTTCGGACCTCAGAGCAAAAGCTGAACTAGAACCCACGTCATCTGACTTCATTTCCATTGACTGTTCTCTTGCCACACATTCAACTGTTTCCTTTAAGAGGTCCGAGCTGTCTGTGAACACCCGGTGTACTTTTGGCCACTTGGCCTCAGGCAGATGGCCCTCCTGAGGTGTTCTTGGCCTTCAACCCTGGACCCAGCCCCTGGTGAAATCACCGGGCTACCTACTGCCCCATGGCCTGCGGCTCTCCAAGTGACAGGCCTCCGAGCTCCACCACCAGTCCCCCTCCGACTCTGCCCGCTGATCACGGCTCCACCTGGTATAGGGATCTCCCTTGACTAATATCTCACCTGATTCAAGATAGCCCCATGGCATTAAACCCAAATTCTTCCTATATCTGCTCAGCATGACTGGCTACTACTGAGCCCTTCTGTTTGGTGCCAACTGACAGGAACCAGGCAGCAGATGCAGAAGATGAGACCAAAGGAGGGATTATTTAGAAATAAGCTATGCCGACACTTGGTTTAGCCAGAGCTGATGTTCTCAGAGACGACATCAGATATGGTTTCAGGAGGTCATTGTATTCCCTGAAGGCCATATATCAGCCTCCAGCCCTCTTCTTTGGCCACGTTTTGAATTCAATTTCAGAAAGCATCTCATTTGACTAAAAGATATGCAGCCCAAATATGTGCCTTGGCATCTTCTCAGTTCCACTGAGGTCTCACTGGTCACTTCTATTTGCTGTTTCTGCTTTTCTACTTCGTGGGGTTCAGGGAACCCAAGAAAGAATTTTTGTCCAGAGTTACCAGCCTGGTCCTCGGCCATACATAACGTCTTTTGAAAATATCATGTTAACGTAGGTCTATTTGATCCCAGTGACTATCCTTTAATGCACCGGTCTAGGGGGCTATCTCTCCACCCACCGTTCTATCTGTAGATATTTCTGCAGAAGCATCTGGAATGGTGTTCACCAAATGTTAACATGGTGCTACATTTGGGGGTGTGAGGTTTAGGAACTTGTTATTTCCTTTTCTGTATGTACTGTTTGAATTTGTATGGTGCCCACCTATCAGTTTTGTTTAAGAAATAACCTTTTGTCTTATAAACAAAGAAAAATAGGAAGGAAAGGCAGAGCATTTGTAGCCTCCAATCTGATGATAAAGATTTCCTTGTTAGACTGTAAGCAACTTAAGGGTAGTGACCAAGTCCCATTCATTTTGATGTTTTTCCAGTACATGGTTCCCCATAAATACATGCCCAGTAATTTTTTTTTTTTAGGGTTACAAGTTTGCATCTGGACTTGTTTACGCCTCAACCATGGGGGTTACAAGAAAGAAGGTAAAAAGACAGGTGGGTTCAAGAGGATCTGGACGTAATTTGCATACAATTAGCATATGGTTTGTGTCATCTCTTCTCAGGAACTAATTTTCAAGTTAAAGTCGCATCCCTGCTTCCCTTATGCCATCATGTGCCCATTCACCTCTTCCTTCCTCCACTCATCCCTTGTCCCCGATTCAGAATTCACACATACAAAAAGGGAGGAGGGAAAGAGAACTCTGGGCAGGGTGAACTTGATGACAGACACCTGGAATCTTTGCAGAGTATTTTGAGAATGACGCCTGAGTGGGGAGGTACCCTGAGAAAGCTCACTGGTCCTCCAGCGCCACGTCGTTGTCTAGCCTCTAAGTCAGTGTCCCCAGCACCAAAACGGATTCACAGTCCTTCCCCTTTTGCTTTGGCCTTTATCTTACTTACCATGTTCAGGTCAATGTCAAGATCACCAGTCCTGCTGACTAACTGTTGACCCGCTGACTGAATGAATGGAAGGTGCCAGCCTTTCCTAAGGTCTAAGCTTTGCTTTCTGCACCTCCACTGATGTGGGGGATCCCCTGTCCTTCTCTTGTCCTTCACCATGGCTCTCCCTGCATTTGCCTTCTCTCTGCTCCCACATATTCAGGTCGAATATAACCCGAGGGAATAACATTTCATCCAAGAGGGTGGGGAACCCACTCAGGTGTTACCCAGAAAAGGACAGAATTCTATTTCTCAGGCCTTCCCATCTCTGCAGAAAGAGCTGCAGCTTCCCAGAGCTGGCCAGCTTCTACCCTGCATCGGTCTAAGACTCAGCCCAAGATTTTTATCTCCTTCTGGGGACCTATCTTGGGTCTATCTCTCCCAGCCTGGAGGCCTGGATTATTTACACCTCTTTGGCTCCCTTGAGCAGCAGACTGTCGGCTCGGGAGCAGTAAATCTACCTCCTAATCACACCAAGCTGCTTTGTGCAGTCTGGCCCGTTCTTGTGGGGCTGTTCATCACATGCTGAGACAGGGTCTGCGGCCTAAAGAGAGGCTCCAGGAAGTGGCTGGCCCCAATTGCTTCTCTCTGACTCCCTGAAAAAGCTTCCTAGGACCCCTGAGCAGCAGGCCCAGGGGTCTCTCTTGTTTGATGGAATAGCTTCTGAACAAAGGTCCCTGGTTATCTGCTCCTCCTGGGCTCTGGAAAGGAGGGATGTGTGTCAGCACTTACTTGTCTCTCAGACATAATGTATAGGTAGCGCTGATCAATGGAGAAGGCCATGTCCCGGAGGATGGGGCTCCCATCTTTGAGCACGGAGACCATCTCATATTGGACCCCACCATGGGGGGGACCATCGGCTCGAATCTGCAAAAGAAAAAAGGGCATCCTCAGTATCTGTACTCAGTGGTCCCCTGTGGGTTTACCTGCAGGTAGTTTATAGAAGATAATCCCTACATCCTGCCCCCAAGTGCTACCCTGAAGCAGGCTAGGTTACAGGGAAGACAGAGGTGCTTCTTAATTCAAACAGCCCAACTTCCACCAAGAGGAATCCTTTTCCAAGCAGTCTGAGTGTGCTGGTCTGAGACTTCTGATGGTGAGTTTATTTGTGTGCACGTATATATTTTTAGGTGTGATCTGAATACCCCTATATGGTTATTCTTGTATGTGTGGACATATATTTATAGCACTGCGTGATGAGGGTGTGTGGCAGTGTGTGCTTGTGCACACTTATTTGTGTTTGGGGTAGGAGAATCAACATCTGCACCGAGTGTTTTTGCCTCGGGCAAGTAAGAGAGGATGGTGGGACCAGCATACAAACCATCAGAGAGCTGGTCATCAAGAGATTCAAGATTTTAGGATCTCAGAAAGGTCTTTCTGACCCCAAACATATCCCCTGAACGTGTGCAAATCCACCAGGAGATTTTGGTGAGCCGGGAATCCCTGAGAACAAAAATCTGAGAATCAGCCTCAGAGCCCGTCCCAGGATAAGAAGTCAGAAAGGACTTGGAGGTCATTTAGTCTGGTGTTTCTCAGCCCTGGATATACATTAGAGTGATCTGGGGAGTTAAAAAAAATATATGGCTGGATCCATTCATCAGAACCTCTCTGCTTGGGGCCCTGGCGTCTTCGTTGGGTGTCAAAGCTTCCCAGGTGAATCTAGTGAGTGGCCAGGGTCTAAAAGCACTGATTGTAGCCCAGTGGTTTTCAAACCAGCATGCCCTGAGAACCACCTGGAGGGACTGGGAAAATGCACCCCTGGTCCCACCCCAGGGTTTCTGATTCAGTGGGAATGAGGCCTGAGAACTTTCATTTCTAACAAATTCCCAGCTGATGTAGATGCTGCCAGTCTGGGGGTTTGAGAAGTGTTCCTCCAGTCTAAGCTCTACACAGAATTTGGAAATTCAGTGGAGAGAGGTCCCTAAGGACAAAAAGGTGATGGCAGGGAGCCCATAGTTTGAATGTGCTCTCACTAGGTGTCCTCTTCCCAACACAGCAGCTGACTCTTGACCAATATTGCCAACCCCGGCTTGTTTCTTTGTCCTCCGTCCAACTAAACCCCCTCTAGTTCAAGCTCACTTTCCCCATGAAGCCTTCCCCAGTCTCTCCACCACACTAATTGCTCCTCACCCTGATGGCTTTTTATCCACCAGACATTTTGTCCTGGGATTATAGTCAATTGACTTGTTCATTGTATACGCACTAGCTAACGCGTATTGCCTACCTACTTAAATCGCTCTCTAATTGTCTCGCATGTGCGTACGTCTGCCAACATTCTGAAGGCAGGAAGGCTTTCTATTTCTCTGAGGACTAGCCTCTGAGCACTAGAATGGAGCTGGGAACACAGCTGGTGATGGATAAAAGGGAATGCTTGAGAAATACTTGTTGAAAGGACATGAACTATGAACCAACTGATAAAGTATCGTGGGCTCTTTAGTGCTAAATCGAAGTGAGGTCAAAAGACAGTTTTCTGTGGACAATTTTAAGCTGAAGTCTTTCCCTCCTATTCCTTTTGATTTCTCTCTTGGACTTCTAACCATCTTCTTCCCTCTGTCAATTTCTCCCACCCCACCGAGAGCTCCTGAGAGCAAGGACCATGACTTATTCATTGCAAGGGCTAAGCTTGGTGCCTGACGCCACAATAAGCACGCAAGGATGGATGAATGGATACATGTTCAGTTTTTATGGGCCGAGTAGAGAGGGTCAAGAGCATTATTTCTTGCAGAGTTGGGAGGGTAGGACCAGTGCTTCTCTTCAAATTTTTCTACCCTCCTGAGAATCTGTGTACTTGAGGGGCCTGAGCCAGGGTGTGATCTGTGCCTGCAGAGTTGGGCTGGATTGGAGTGAGTGAGAAGCAGACCACGAGCCCATTGTAGGATGGGGTACAGTGGTTCTGGAGTTCCTAGTGGCAGAAACAGCACTTTCCTGCCTGAGGCCCTGGGCCTAGACCCCAGGGGTGGGAACACTGGAGCAGGGCCAAGAGTCAGAGGTACCAGGTTCTCCTTGTCTGCTTTGATGGGTGACTTGGGGAGCTCTGGGCTTAAAGATGAGGAGGGGACCTCAGTGGAACCGAAGAAACTCTGCTCTCAGCCATTCCTACCCCAGTAACTCCCCCCTGTGGGTTGGACTCTCCTTCTCCCCTAAGCTCCTCTTTCTTCCTTTTTTCTGCCTTGTTAGTGGCTTCCTGCTGTTCCAAGCTGTTGCCTTGGCAACTGTCACTAAAGCCCCTCCTTCCAGGGGAGGGGTCAGGGGGTCATTTAATTCATTCTCATAGGGCAGAGGAAGACTCTGGGGTCAGGAATGATGGTCTGGGGCTGAGGCTACTGCCTTCCACCCTGGAGCAAATCTCATGATGGATTCAAGCAGAGGGAAGAACAAGGGTCTCAGTCTGGGAAAATGCCCCACGATTAAACTAGTTCCCCTTAACCTTCAGAGCAGCATTCTCTCTCAGATGGACGAATCCAAAATTCCCATGAGATCCTTCTAGAAATATAGTAGCTTTTAATCACAAAAGTTCTCGGGCTATTGCAGGAGGTAGGGGGAGATGTGGTAGTCATGACTTCTTGTTGGCTTAACCTCAATATTCCGTCTCCTTAAAATGGGAGAGTTCAAGCTCTGCTTCCTCCTCCAAATGGGAAATGTCCCAGTGCTTCTCACCACCCTTCTTGTGACAGCTGCTCCTCTCCAGGGATGTTTCAGTCTCCTCCGGGCACTGGCTCAGCCCCAGGAACTGAGGAACCATCCTCCCACGCCAGGGCCAGCCCAGGATCTCCCCACCTGGGGAGGCCGGTTAACCCTCTGCCAGGTGAAGCAGCCTCCTCCCCAAGGAGGAAAGCCATGTCTGGCCCTTTGTGTTCCCCAGGACTAGATGGTATCCATGGCCAGGTTGGAGCTGAATTGAACCAAAGACGATTTATCATCACATACTCTGCTGCATCACAGTTAGGACTAATCCCTGCCATTAACTTTTTTCTGAATAAGAGACCTAAACAGTTTTTTTTTTTTTTCTGTCTACAATCCCAATCTTTCAATAAAGCAGTTGAAGCTAGAATCAAACCTACATAACTCTCAGACATCAGAGCTGAAACTAAACCAGAACAGAAAATGTTCTTGGTACTGAACCTGAACTAAGCTATCCTATTTCATTCAGTCTAAATCCCTGGAATGAAGAGCGGTATTGCCTAAGAAGTCTGTGCACCCCTACTTACTGCCTCATCTCATGCTATCTGCCTTGAGCTGGTGCAGCTCTCCAGGATACCAACAGGAGGACAGAGAAGATGGAGAAGGGGGCCAGGAGGCTGGGGGTCAAAGGGAATGAGGTGGGGGCAGGGCTGGCACGCAGAAACCAGGGGAGGCCAACTGGACGGCAGAGGTCTTTCCCTTCCCTAATTCCCTTTGCTCCCTCCAGGCAACACACCAAAGTGGGACTCAGGGTTCCTGGGTTTCTGCTCTGACTGTGTTCTTGTCTGGGCTTGATTTCTGCCTAATGGTACACTTTTAGGTCAGCTACCTCATCTCCCCAAGGCTCAGTTTTCCTCTCTGAATAACACGAAGGCGCAATCTTCTCAGGGTCTATCACAAGAGAGTCACAGACTTATGAAAACTGCCGGAGCTGTAGGGCTTTGGAGCCCATCTCATCCAGGCGCTTCCATTCATGGACATAGCTAGTCACGGGTGGACCTGGGGCTCCCACCAGCTCCAGCTGGTGTGGTCCAGAGGAAATCACATGGCGGATGAAGAGAACACCCTGTGAGTGAGGAGGGACAAAGGTGGGCCCTACTGTAATTCAAGCACATGAGTCCCAATCTTTCTCTGTCTCGGATGGGAAGTTTTGAGGTTCAATGTTGTTCTCCATCCTTGCCAGAAACAGGGTGGTGGTGGAGACTGTGATAGAGTCCCAAACAAAACTGGGCTTTTAAAATGCAACACAGGGCTTCCCTGGTGGTGCAGTGGTTGAGAGTCCGCCTGCCAATGCAGGGGACACGGGTTCGTGCCCCGGTCCGGGAAGGTCCCACATGCTGCGGAGCAGCTGGGCCCATGAGCCATGGCCACTGAGCCCACGCATCCAAAGCCTGTGCTCCGCAACGGGAGAAGCCACAGCAGTGACAGGCCCGCGTACCACAAAAAAAAACAAAAACAAAAACAAAAAATCTGCAACAGATTGAGTCTATTCTGTGGTATCCCACAAAGTGAGTTCTCTTCAGCTTCTGAGCTTGTGTCTCCAGGGCCAGGTTTCAATGACCATACGGACAACAATACACTGAAATAGGCCATGAATCTAATCCAAGAGAAGGGCACTATCAGACCAAGTTGCACAGGCCCCAGCCAGGCATCCAACCAGGCAGAGGAGGAGCATAGAGAAGGGGAAAGGAGGGAGGAGGGAGGTGATGCACACAGGGGAAAGCCAGTCACTTCAACCCGTCTTTCTACTTGGGCTCCTCCTCTCCTGCGAGGGCTTGACCTCAGCGGACAAGAAGAGCTAGTGGTGTCAATTTGCTTGGACAAAGCTCAGAAGGTGGGATCAGAAGGGCGGTGTGCTGCAATGGAGGGTGACAGTCTCTACAAAGATGAGCAAAAGACAAAATGTGCCTAAACCATTGTACAAGGAGATTTAGGCTAGCTCTAGTAAGAATTCCTGTCATGAGGAGCCCTGACTACAGAGTGGGTGACCACAGAAGACTGTATCTTCTTTCTCAGGAGAGTTCTGAACACGGGATGACTTCTTTTTTTGTGTGTGTGTGTGTGCGGTACACGGGCCTCTCACTGCTGTGGCCTCTCCCGTTGCGGAGCACAGGCTCTGGATGCGCAGGCTCAGTGGCCATGGCTCATGGGCCCAGCCGCTCCACGGAATGTGGGATCTTCCCAGACCGGGGCACGGACCAGTGTCCCCTGCATCGGCAGGCGGACTCTCAACCACTGCGCCACCAGGGAAGCCCCAGGATGACTTCTTTTGCTTCATGGTTAAATGTGGCCTTGCCTGAAGGTAGTGAGGATGATCTTGGTGGATTTTCAAAGGGCCCTGTTGGCCTAAAGAATTTAATAGCTACCACTTCTATTGCTTTTACCATGTGCTGGGTGCTGTTGAAAGTACTTAACAAAAATGAACTCATTTAACCTGTACAAGAACCCATGAGGTAAACATTGTTATTATTCCCATTGTACAGATGGGAAATTGGAGGCATGGAGAGTTATGTGACTTTCCCAAGATCACACAGCTAAAGGGTGGCAGTATTGGGTTTCCCACATAAAGCCTGATTCTCAGCCACTCTGTGACTCTCCTAAGAGATGATAATGTGTGAACACAGCCATTCACTGCAGCTGAGAACAGAGCAGATGGGCAGATGAGAGTCCAAATCCTCTCTTTAGCTGCTCTTCCTCTTTCAGACCCCAAAGAAAGAGGAAGTGGCCAAAGTGGGACAAACACCTACCTCCTAGAGGCAACAATAAACTCAGAGCCTAATTTGGGGGGACCTGCTGGGAGGCTAAAAGGCAGTTTATCAGGGCTGGCTCTGGGGCAGGAGGATGTGAGGTAAAAACCAGGGGAGATTTACTGTCTGGTCCTCCTGGGGAGGGGCCTCTTTGGAATGAGAATGAAATAGTAATCCTATTAGTAGTAGCTTTCCTTTAAATCACAGCTAGGTCTGTACAGAAATTAATGACAGCCTCTTTATTTGACTATCCAATTTAAATCAGCATATCCAATTAACTAGCTTATCTGCAGGCCCCTCCAAACTCTTTTTCTTATGCATCAATTTCTTCCCTAGTTAGTCCTAAATTATGGAGCTTTTACTTGGGATTTGACACTCTAACATCACTTTATTATTATTAGTAGTAGTAGTAGTAGCAGTAGTAGTATCTTTTTTTTGCAAGAGCTGCTGAAGAGCAATAGAATTGGGAATCTTCTTGGGCCTCTCAGTAGGAAATACATTGGTTTGAGAGACATCACCACACAGAGGGAGGCACTGGTTTGCGTCTGCAGGGGTGGGATCTAATCCCAGCTTTCTCATTAATTGGCTATGTGACTTCAGGCAAGTCACTTCACTTGTTTGTGTGATAGTTTCCATAGCTGCAAATTTCGGTACTGTCCAATATTCATTCAGGACATGCCTCCTGTTAGCCAGGCCTGTGCTAAGAGCTGGGGACACTTCGAGAAAGGATCCCCTTAGGAAGCCCCAGGAATAGGGAAACAGACAATCCAATCAGTCCTCACACACACCTAGGCCACCCCGTGTGAGAGGAGGTTTGCATGGGGATCCCAGGGAGGCCGGCACGGAGGGCAGGGCAGCACCTCACCTGGACTGAGGGGAGGGCTTCCTGGAGGAGGTGATACCTAAACTGAAAAGTAGGAGGGGAAGGAAATGAGAGTTCTTTGGAAACTTTAGAGTGTGATATAAATATAAAAGTGTTATTGTTATGTCCAAGCCCAGATTTCTTGGAAACTTGGTTTGTCAGACCTGAGTATTTGGAGAGGATGAGTCTTTTGACGTGTAGTCATTGAGGGCTCAACAACAATTTCAGCAGGTCTCGTCACCATGTGTCCTAAAACTCCCTTTGGAGGAGGCCTTTATTATTTGATTTTACCTCTGGCTCTGATTCTCAGCCACTCTGTGACTCTCCTAAGAGATGATAATGTGTGAACACAGCCATTCACTGCAGCTGAGAACAGAGCAGATGGGCAGATGAGAGTCCAAATCCTCTCTTTAGCTGCTCTTCCTCTTTCAGACCCCAAAGAAAGAGGAAGTGGCCAAAGTGGGACAAACACCTACCTCCTAGAGGCAACAATAAACTCAGAGCCTAATTTGGGGGGACCTGCTGGGAGGCTAAAAGGCAGTTTATCAGGGCTGGCTCTGGGGCAGGAGGATGTGAGGTAAAAACCAGGGGAGATTTACTGTCTGGTCCTCCTGGGGAGGGGCCTCTTTGGAATGAGAATGAAATAGTAATCCTATTAGTAGTAGCTTTCCTTTAAATCACAGCTAGGTCTGTACAGAAATTAATGACAGCCTCTTTATTTGACTATCCAATTTAAATCAGCATATCCAATTAACTAGCTTATCTGCAGGCCCCTCCAAACTCTTTTTCTTATGCATCAATTTCTTCCCTAGTTAGTCCTAAATTATGGAGCTTTTACTTGGGATTTGACACTCTAACATCACTTTATTATTATTAGTAGTAGTAGTAGTAGCAGTAGTAGTATCTTTTTTTTGCAAGAGCTGCTGAAGAGCAATAGAATTGGGAATCTTCTTGGGCCTCTCAGTAGGAAATACATTGGTTTGAGAGACATCACCACACAGAGGGAGGCACTGGTTTGCGTCTGCAGGGGTGGGATCTAATCCCAGCTTTCTCATTAATTGGCTATGTGACTTCAGGCAAGTCACTTCACTTGTTTGTGTGATAGTTTCCATAGCTGCAAATTTCGGTACTGTCCAATATTCATTCAGGACATGCCTCCTGTTAGCCAGGCCTGTGCTAAGAGCTGGGGACACTTCGAGAAAGGATCCCCTTAGGAAGCCCCAGGAATAGGGAAACAGACAATCCAATCAGTCCTCACACACACCTAGGCCACCCCGTGTGAGAGGAGGTTTGCATGGGGATCCCAGGGAGGCCGGCACGGAGGGCAGGGCAGCACCTCACCTGGACTGAGGGGAGGGCTTCCTGGAGGAGGTGATACCTAAACTGAAAAGTAGGAGGGGAAGGAAATGAGAGTTCTTTGGAAACTTTAGAGTGTGATATAAATATAAAAGTGTTATTGTTATGTCCAAGCCCAGATTTCTTGGAAACTTGGTTTGTCAGACCTGAGTATTTGGAGAGGATGAGTCTTTTGACGTGTAGTCATTGAGGGCTCAACAACAATTTCAGCAGGTCTCGTCACCATGTGTCCTAAAACTCCCTTTGGAGGAGGCCTTTATTATTTGATTTTAGCTCTGGCTTCATGATTCTGGGCCTTTGAGTGTTTGTGTGTGTGTGTGTGTGTGTGTGTGTGCGTGCGTGTGTGTATGTGTATATGTATGTGTGTGTGTGTGTGTATACTTTGAGACCTTTAAAGAGGGGAAAGGTGAAGGAGGCCTGGTGCTGCTCAGACTGAACTTGGGAATGAGTTAATGAGCAAGTGTATCTGCAGCTGTGCACTGAGTGCTGCCAGGGCGAGGATTCATGCTGAAGTTTATTTTTGTAGAGTTTCATGACCCGAATTATTTATAGATTGAAGTCTCTGGTAAAGTCAGTCTCTGAGATTCTTCCTCCCTCTATCCTGCACACACTACACGTGCATGCGTACATAGATACACACACACACACACACACACACACACACACACACACACACAGAAGCAGCAGCAGTGACTTCCAGGGTGCCTCTGGCTCATGTCCCCTCTCAACCCCCGAGGTGTGCAGACATTAACTATCCATGCAGAGTCACAGTCCAGTGGGCCGAAGCTCCTTGGAGGACAGCTGGGAGCCTGCCCCTAAATGCTTGGATGATTGGAGAGGAACACAGGAGCCTGGAAAACTTGGCCTGTGGGTTGCACGGAGCCAGGAGAGAAGAGGAAAAGGGGGGAAGCCAAGGACCCCTCCTGTCCACGAGAAGGAAGGAGGTCACTAAGGTGTGCTAAACTTCGAGAATTCTGGCTGCCCTCCCCTTTGTGTGCATGCACACACACATCCTCCCACACACGTGCAGATGCTTCCAGCACTGGTCCCCAGTGAGCTGTCGGCCAGTCACAGGGGCTTTGACACTGGAGATTGACATTTCCACGTACAACTATTTCTATTTCTGTGCATGTCGGGAATCTGCCCTAGATATTAAGCTGGGGGTGGGTGCGCTAGTAGAGGGGGTGCATGGGGCTAGAGGCTCCTGGATTTTAGAAGGCCAGCCCACGGTGGGCTTTCTCCTGGAAGGGAGGGAGGGGGTCCCTAGAGGAGCCACCTGTCTCTGGACTTCTGCATCTTGGGACAGTCTGAGAATTCTGGCTTATGAGGACCGGGGATGTGGTGAATATTTATTGAGCATGTACTCTGAGCAAGGTAAGTGTTTGGGGGTTAGCTCGGGGAGGTTGGCTGGAGTGGGATTCCCTTCTAAACCATGGCTTCTTTGCTTCTCATCAGCCAGGGGTAGATGACCAAGCAATCACCATCCAGCGGCCCACAGAACTGCGAGGAACAGCCTCTCTTCACACCTTCCTGGGGTGAAGGACAAACTGCACTTTACAAGGGCACCATCTGCTGTCCCAGGGACCTCTCCCTTTACGACTCAGGGGAGAGAGTGACATCAAGTCCCAGAAGCACCAGAATCCAATCTTTTGGTTCTCGCTCTGTCAGGCAGGGCTTGGAGCTCCAAGGCCCAGGGCAAGGGAGTACAGCTTATAGAGCTGAATGACATGGGGCAGCTCTGGAGCACCAGGGCTCTGACCCTAGATCAGCCCCACCTTTCAAGGCTGCTTGGGCAGGTCAGGAGGCTCTGGGAAAAAGCTGAAGCTGCCAGGGGCAGAGGAAACACTTGATTGTTCTAGGAAACAATAAGATAAACACAGCGAGGGATGGAAGAAGCATTAAGCAGCCTCAGATGAAATCAAATCACGCAGCAGCAAAGCAATAATTCACCGGTGGTGCACAGAGTTGAGGGGAGCACAGAGGGGTAGCAGGAGGAATTCATAAAGAATAATGAGCGTCTCCTTCTAAATCGGAATCTGTTTACCCAAAACTCTAGCAATGTTGGACTCTCGGAATCTCCATTCAAGGCATCACACCCAGGTTACCGGCCTGGGGATGCCCTGGCTGTATCGGGATAGAATCTAACCTCTTAGGCTTTTTGAACTGGGAATGATTTAGAAGCAACCTTTAGGGTCCATGTGGAGGCAACGCAGCCTTCACCAAGCTCTGGAATAGGATGCGGTGAAGATGAGGCATATTGACATATGCCCAAGGTTAACTACTACCTTGGAAAATTTCCAGGGGGAGCTGGGAGGGCAAAGGAAACTAGCACTTCCTAAAACTGGACATATAGAGGGCTTTGAATCGCTTATCTCCCTTTATCAATTAGTTCAACATATTTATGGAAAATCTATTGATCATGACAACCAGTGTGCAAAAAGTTGGAGATACAAACATGGCTAATCTTGAAAACTCTGTGCAGTAGGCCTTCCCATCTCACAGAATAAGAAACGTAAACCAGAGCAGAATCACACAGGACGGAGCCCAGCAGAGCTCCAAGCTGCAGCTGCCTGACTGCAAAGCCTGTACTGGTCTCTTTCACTCTGCCTCCCTCTGGGGCCTCGGTTTTCCCTAAGTTAAACAAGAGGACAATGCCTGCACTGGGACTAAAAATTACATCTAAAAAGTGCTGGGTGTCCCTGGAGATAACTCCTGGGGAACAAAATAGATCATATAGCTGTCTCCTCCAGTGTGACAAAGAAGGCCACCTGCAGCTGGAAAAGGAGCAAAGAGCGGGGGTTGGAGCCAGTTATTACCCTCTTTAATTAACTCATTCTTTTCAATGGCCTAAAATTGCTCCGCACTTTATAATCTGCAACAGTTAATCTCTTGCTTTCATTAACGCTGAGGATGGCATTTCGGGCTGGAAGGATGGGAAGGGAGGTCTAGGTTTGTGACACTGGGCTTGTGCCTGAATGCAGGAGACTCCCTGAGATTTTAAAAGGAAAAGTCATTAAAAAAAAAAACACATGTGTCATGTGTCTACCATGGTGCAGAAAATGCGTGGTAACTGAGAGAAGCACATCCATGTCCCTGTATTTCTCTTCCCATTGCTAACAGGCTAGGTCTGAGTCTTTATTGCCTCTTATCTGTGTTACTGCGATAACCTGAGAAATTTCCTTGCTTCCAGCATATTCCTGCTCTAATCTCTTCTACCAAACACTGCCAGATTAATCTTCTTAAAACACTTATTTGATCCTGCCTTTTCTGTATGCAAAATCCTTAAATTTCAGGTGTTTGTAATTTTCTCTCTCGCTTATCTCGGTCTCCTATTTTCTTTTATGATGAACATACACTACTTTTGGAAGACGGGGGAAAAAAAGGAAATCATTGCATGAATCCATGCACACACACAAAATACCTTTAATTGTCCCTATTGATAATTTAGAAAAGTTCACATGCCTCAATTTGTCACTCAGGGGTCTAGCTAACATGGCCTTCTCACCATTTTCCAATTATGTCCCCAGGATCTTGATCTTCACACCTTTGCTTAAGAATTTATTTTACTTCCTAGATCCTAATCATCCTTCAAGACCCAACCTAAATGCCACCTCCTCCATGAAGCCTGTATTGATCCCTCCTTTGAACTCCGACAGTATCTAGTGTGACTCTTGGCACAGTTACTTGTGAACACGTGCAGTTATCTTTCCTAAGATTGTAAGTCCCTAGAAAACAGACACAATGTTTTGTGCAGCTCCATCTGCCTCACTGTACTGGGTACTACTGTGTACAGAGCAGGACCTCAATAACACAGGCTGATGGAATGGATGGATTCTTGCTGTTGAAACCAGGCAGGAGTGGAACAGAAGTCACAGCCCACATTTATTTAACCCCTATTATTGTTAGATACCATGCCAATGTATGGTATATACACTTCTTCTCATTTAATCCTCACAAGAGCCCTATTATCGCATGTTAGAGATGAGAAACTGAGGCACAGAGGGGTGAGGATACTTCCTCAAGGTCACAGAGCTGGTAGACAGACAGTCAGAACTCAACGTTCTAGAAAAGAATGGGGAGACAAGGGAATCTTGTTCCGTGCATCTCCCTGCCCCCTGAAACCAAATCTTCTGGAACCTGGAGCACAAACACACTGTATGCATTATTGTCTGTTGAAATGATCTTTTTGGCTCTCGCTGGACCGGTAAGAGCTCTTAGGAGGAAAGTACTATAAACACTCAAGGTGCTGCTCTGAAAAGAACTGCAGGGCCACTAAGCTGGAGCTCTGCTGGCTCAAAGGCAGACGGAGAGCAAGAGTTAAGGTCATGAAGATGGGGTCAGAGTTGGGGTCTGAGAAACAGGGTCAGAGAAGGGAAGGGAAGTGAGGCCAGAAAGCTTCCACCCCCTGAAATCTGGGGCGGCCAGTGCAGTGCAGGGCAGCCCTGTAGGCTTTGGTGTGTCTGACTTCCTGGCAGTGCCCAAGGGCAGAACAGACAGCTGAGGGAGGGTCTAGCTCTTTAAAAGATTCTGTTTGAATAGCTGTCATTTTCACACCTTTCCCCATCTCCCCTCCCAGGAGAGGGACTCTAATAATGAGCTCCTTCATGACAACAGACCCCTAATTAATTCATTGCTATTCTTCTGGGGCCAGATCATTCTAATCAAGGTGGGATGGGGTGGGGCTGGTGAGCAAGGATTGCCTCATCTGCTCCATCTGCCATGGACTCTAGCTGAGCACCCTGGCATTGCTGCTCAGAGACCCTTCCCAGTCACCAACTTCTCTTTGGCTGGACCCCTGCTTCTCCTCGATGCCCGCCCCCTCCTGTGCTGATGCCCCACAGCTGCTGGGCACAGTGCCAGCCCGGAGCCCCTGCTGGTGCCTGGGTACAACAGTGAAGCAGGTGCCAGGAGCTCAGTGGGGGCGGGTAGTGAAGGAAGAAAGCCTTGTACGGAGCAAACCTTGTACCGTCTTTTCTGTGAGCATTAGCAGAACATCCAGTGGGCTCAAGGGTCAGCAAAGTGAAGCCCCTGCCCATCCTCCTGACCCCTGAGAGGATCCCACTACCAGGATGCTATGAACTCTTGGGCTATGGGCAGCCACACACCATGGCACCCAAGGTGCGGCTGCGTTTTCGCAGCTGATAGAATTTTTGTATGAGGATGTGAACAGATGAGAGGTATCAGGATGGCGGGGAACTGTTCTAGGGACAATATGAATCAAAATGACTTAAAAAATACCCCCTGTCCCGCCCAAAGGCAGATCACACTTGCAGATGACGGAAATTAAAGGGCACGCAGGTCTCGTCTCTATGAAGAGGGCAGCCTCTACAGAGGTTTTTCGGTTTCCTTTCTAGATCTTTCAAGCCCCACACTTCAATCTTTCCTTCTGAGAGGTGTTGACTGTCCAGTCAGGGCTGATGTCTTAACTCGCTGGGGGCGGAGGCCACACAGGGGCATTCAGCCAAGGGAGTTAATTCTCACTTTCTTCATCTGCAAAACTGGTAAAAAACAGTACAGCCTACATGACAAGGCTGTGGTGAGAACAGATTAGATAAGGAATGTGAAAGCACTTGGAATGCTGGAAAGGGCTGCACGGAGATGAAAAATTTTGGGCTGGTTTGCTCTTAATCCATAGACTTGGGTGGGACCAGACTGAGGAGGAAAACTGGGCAGGGAGGGAATACTTCAGGGGTCCACTGGGGCCATCGGTCACACCCTACTCTCAGTCCTTTCCAAGGGAGCAGCTGGTGAAGGAGGAGGGGTTGTGGAGGGAGCGGAGGAACGCAGGAACCTTTGCACTGTGGGAGCTTGCAGGCTGCTTTTGCAGGCAGCCTCCCTGAGTGCGAAGGGATGGTTTTGCTGGGGTCTCCTATGCTGGGGACATAGAGGGTGGAGGCCCCTGGGCCCGAAAGGGTGGCAGCGTTCTGAATCAGACCCTTTCTAGTCTGTGAAAAAGAGAAAAGTGAGGGGGAGGCTCCAGGCCTTTCCCCACAGAGAGAAGGCCGCTCGGGGCAAACCTCCCCACTTCTAATCTGTTCCCGAAAAAGAGCTAGAAGGAGCTGCAGCTTAGCTTTTGTTTAAAGTACTGAAGCATCCCCCTCTCTGCCCCTTGCACACCCCCCAACTCCTCTCTATTTTTTTCTCTTAAAAGAGCGTTCCACCTCTCCAGGGACTGGAATCATTAACTGAACAGCACTTTGCCTCTCATAGCTTTTGACAATTTGGCAGTGAGCTGGAAAGTACCAGAGAAACTGCAAAAAAAAAAGCAGAGGGAGAGAGGCTGGGCAAAAGGGATGTGTCCGAAGGAGCAGCCCGGTGTGTGCCTGGCCCCTGGCTCAACACCGCGATGCTCTGGATCTGCCTCTCTCTTCCTGCCCAGCTCTGTGGCTCAGGGGAGCTCTGGGTGCCCGGCTGTCAGGGAGGTGTGGTCGGGGTGGGTGGGGGAACATCATGTGGCTTCCCATCCCCCCCACCCCCTTTGCTGTGACTTAGAGGCTGCCTGGGACTGGCTGGCATCCAATCTAGACAAGGATGCCTCAAGGAGAAGCAGGAGGTGGTGCCCCTCACTCTACCTGACACCTGAACCTTGCCGTGATGAGCAGAGGAGGGGCCCCTGAGGGCTGAGGTACGGGGAGACCACGGGGCTGGACAGGGAAGGATGGGCCTTCCTTACAAGGAGAGATGGGCCATCCTTTGCTGAAAGGCCAAGTCCTGGGCATTTCTGAAGAGGAACGAAAACAGGCGCGGGAAAGGAGGGTCATGGGTTTCCCGGTCAAGTTGTGACAGAAACAGAGCAGAGTGGGAGAGAATTCTGGGGCTTCCTGGGAGACAACTTAGGTTGGAGCATCTGCAGAACTGCTCTGGACAGTCCCAACCGTTAGGAAGCTGATGGCTTTGAGGGGATTTCTCGGAAGGGGCGACGGGTCCCCAGCAACCCTGGCAAGGACCAGAGGACTCCTGAGTCTCCTCCCTTGCTCATGGCTCCTCTCCCCACGCTAGGAGTGCCACCTTCTTCAGTGACCCTGGAATGGAGAGTAGTTGCCACTAACTGGGCACACGCTACATGTTGGATGGGGCACCAGGCACCCTACACAAAGTATCTAATTTAATCCCCCAAACCCGTTTCACTGATGAAGAAACTGGGGCTCAGAGAGGTCAGGTAACTTGCCTTAGGTCACACAGCCAGTAAGTGGTAGACAGAGGTTTTGGAACCTGGGTCAGTTTGATTCTACAATCTTTTATTAAGCCGCATGCCTCCCCAAAATGCGTTCACCTTTGCCTTGTGTATGACGTTAACATCTTACTGTCTACCATTTTAAGGCTCTTATTCTGCTCTCTGAGCCTCTAGAGAAGTGTCCACAAAAGTTGTAAATTCCCAGATGTAGAAGCTGAATCTATATAGTTCATTTTATTCAACTTAAAGCACAAAGGGGTTGCTTTAAAAACTGCATTCTATCCTTGAATCAAGTTAGAGCTCCAGAAAGCCGCAAACTTGGACCACAAAAGCTTAACCAGCAAGTTTCGCTTTCCTCAATGGCCTTATATACTTGCTTTTTATTGTTGATTACTCCACGAGAGTAATTCATTGAATGATAATTGTTACATGGATGTCACGGCCTTGGCACTTTAGTGGAAGTTTATATAAGAAATTACCATATAAAAGAGGCTTCTGATTTTCATGTCAAATTTTGTCCTGGTTTCTGTACAAGTGCTCACATGATTAAATCACTTATGTAATGTCCAGGAATTGTCTCTCCTGAAAAAATAGGTATACTTCTATTGCAGATTAAGAATTCTAGTTCGTCTCATTTCCCTTTTTGATTCGGCTGCCAGGATACTCAGGCCAAATTTGAGGCTGGGTGCTGGTGCCCATTTTGGCTTTATTCTTAGCATATTTATTTCCACTCCCCTCTTATGGCTTGAACTTTCTAGTTCCATACTGGTTTTCACTACATATGTTTGACAAATCGTTTATAAGTCACCTAATTCCTTATTTGGAAAGAAGTTATGCTCATGCACTCATATACTCTGTACTGCACAAATTTGCATTCTGTTGTCTGTTCCCTTGACGTAGTCTCAGGTCTTTGCACTGTGTGCTCATATCTTTTGCCTCTGTGGGCAGGAGCTGGCCAGGGTGTGTTTCTGGACTATTCCCAGGATGGTTTAAAGTGTATGTGAGGTCTTGGGAGAGGGGGAAGAAATGAGGAGATTATCACTCACAACTTAGAGCCAGAGGTCAATTTGCATTCTTCTGGGCTAATGAAAACCCATAGATCACTGTGCATCTGGCCCATAATACCGCTCCCTAACTATTTGTAAAACGGAAGAACGAATGAATTAGTTAATGAGTGAATGCTTCTCTGAGCCAGGAGGTTCTTCTCCTAGGAGAAGAAAGCAAGGACTGGCAGGAAGCCCCATCTTCAGGCCACAGAAGAGACTCAAGATCACTAGGAGCCCAATGGAGTCCATGCTCCCTGCCCCACCCTTGTCCCCCCTACATTCGTCACCTGTGCCGTGTGTGGCAATACTGGGCCAGCGTGCCGGGCACCGGAAGAAGGAAGACAGAAAGAAGGAAGGCAGGAGGGAGGCCTGCCTCTGCAGCCTTTCACTTCTTCCCCCCCTTGAAAGGGAACATGACAGAAATGCTAGCCCACAGCAACTGCGGGACAGAATGCTGGTCCCCAAAATGCCTGCTGTTCACATCCCACTTGCCCATCTCTTTCTCCCTCTCATGTTTCTCCTGTCAATTCCAGTTTCTCTGCATGTCTATTACCTCTCTTTGTCTTTCTCTGCTGTCTCTCTGCCTCTCTCCCTGTCTCTCTCTAACACACATATGCACCTCTCTCCCCGACCCCCAAGGGAGAATCTCTTGGAGCCCTCCTTCTACCCTCATCTCACGGACTCCAGCCAAGAGCAGAAGACCCCAGGATGGAGCATGGGGTGCTCCCACCTTCCAAACTGACCTGCCTTCAAACCTGGGCTTCAGTTCTAATCCCAGTAGCTTTGCCCACATCAGTTGGTCTAATTTTTTTCCTGTAATTAAATGGGAGCCCCCTCCCCCCCCCATTTCTAATCCCAGATAATTAGCTCTCTGATTGCCAGTGCTGGGCAGGAAACCTCGTGTTTGGAGAGGGATTTTGGACAGACGGATTAGGCAAACACTATGCAGGAAGCTGAAATGGGAAAACAGGCTGTTCTCAAAGTTTGTTGTGAAAGATTCATGGTGGGCAAAGGGCCTGGTTGCCTCCAGGTGGTCTGAGCTGCCTCTGACCCTGTTAGGTTCTCCAGCAAATGGATAGCTTTCCTCAGCTTGCAGGATCCTCCCTATGGTGGGCTCTGTTTCTAGCCCACCAGGCAGAGGGTATTCCGGGGGTGGGGGGCATTCCTTCCTGCTCACGGAGAGGAGTGTGTGTCTCTGCATGAGAGAGGAGAGAGAGCCCCACAGGTGTCCATCCCCACGTGCTGGACGGGTGTGATCAAAGGTTAATCAATTGTGGTGCGTGACAAGGCTGCCATGACTCCCACTGACCCAGGGGGTAGGGGAGATGCCAGGAAAATGGAGGAATAAATCTCCCTTCTACAGGCCTTGGGAGGCCACCTCAGAGAGGCAGAGGACAGGGGCCCTGCGGGTCAGAGTCTCCCAGCTGAGGCTGGCTGGCACTTTTGCTGAAACTGCCATTGTATTATCAACTGCTCTGCAGAGTGTGCTTGGTCGATGACATTTTGTTTTTGGTTTCTGTCATCCAAAATTTCCTCTGTGATATCATGACCATCCTGCAGGGGTCAGTGTCCTATTAGAGAAGAGGAAACTGAGTCCCTCAGAAAGCAAATGACTCCCTCAAGGTCAAGAGCGAACCACCACAGCAGAGCTGAGGATAAAGTGCGAGGTTGCAGACAGCTGGTTGTCCCTGCTCTGTGCTTAATGCCATGTCTTCCAGCTCTGGGATCCCTCCATTGGGAGAGTCTGGGCATTTAGAATATTGGAGTGATGAGAGATTTGGGGCACCAGACATCCAAGGAGATTCAGGACTCTGACAGCCAAGGGCTGGGAGGATTCTGAAAGCCCAGTGCTACCTGGATGCCCATCTGGACATCCTCCTGACGTGGAATGGGGCTGGCACTCTCAGGCTCCTGGAACGACCTCGGTATGGTCCAAGCGCTGAGGTGCCTTCTTTCCTCTGCGCTACTGGGAGCTTTGAGGTTCACTCACTCTGGTTCTGAGAGGAAGGGGCACAAACTGATGCCGGGGGCTGGTGCATGGGGTGCTTTCTGAGCTGGGAGGAGCAGCACAGGCCTGTGGGCTGGCACCTGGGGGATTTGCCCAGCCTGCTGGTTAAGGCGTCCGGCCCTGCTTCCCCACGGTGGCTCCTTCAATGAGCTCAGGGCGTGGGGGAGGGAGGGAGGGAGGGCAGGCAGGCCGTGGATGGATTCCAGATGGGCTATCAGGTTTGCCCACAGTCGGCTCTGAGGCTCCTCTGGTCTCCGTGGCTCCCTAAGCTCTGATTCAGCTACACAGCAAAAGCCTGCTCTGGAATGCCAGTGAAACCCAACCTGCCTCTCCCCACAGCCTCCCCCGCCCTCTCTCGGCACCAGAGACAGCACTTTCCTTCTCGGCCCCTTCTCTCCTTCCTTAGAACAAACCCCCTAGCAGTAGAAAGGGTTAGAGCTGGGAATTTGGCTAATGGCCGGCCCCCAGCTCTGGATCTCTGACCTATTTCCCCCTGGGAAGAAGCAGAAGTACAAGGTTCTGGGTTCAAATTCTGCATATCTGAGAACAAGGTAGCTGCATGGGGAGCTGGGGGGTAGAGGGCAGAAGCTCCTTGTGTCTCTCTGACTGCCAGCTCTGTCTAGCTGGCTGCGAACCCAGGCATGGGAGGGAAGAGAGGAGAAGCCCGAGCCAGGCAGAGCGAAAC
>NW_006778270.1:1962349-1972161 GCF_000442215.2 Lipotes vexillifer | reverse complement strand
GAAGAGCGGAGAAGCCAGAGCCAGGCAGAGCGAGACAGTCAGAACATCACCGTGCGGTTGACCAACAACAGCTCCACATTCAATCCACTCAACAGCCTGGAGGAAAGAGAAGCTCTCTTTATCTCCATCCTGTAGATGAATATACTGAGGCTCTGGGAGGTCTGGAGCAAAGACATTCTGCACAGACACAGACATTTCTGAAGACCTTCTAGATGCCAAGGGTAGTGCTTAGGCTTCAGGGATAGAGAAACAAACGTGACAGAGATCATGCCATAGAAGCTGATGTTTTCTTTATGTCACGTAATTAATAGATTAATTATTCTCATAGAGGGCCCATAGGGTCTCATAATATAATAGACTTTCACACATCCTCACCCACCCACTGCTGTTTAAACAAGATCAAGTTCATTTCTGTCTTGCAGAGAGAGGAAGGAAACATTATAAGTGGCATGAGGGGATCACATTGGGACTTCCTGCCTGCCTCAGTTTCCCTTTTGGTGTCAAGGTTCTGCTCTATGGTGATATCATTTTGAAGTTTCCGGAACCTTCCATCGTGACCTCCTCCATCTGGGACTGGCACTCTTCATTTCTCAGGTCTGCCTTGGGTCGTTTGTTAATGACTGGCAGGCTCGAGGTGATGCTACCCTGTCAGGGTTGATTAGTTGGGCTGAAATTTGCATTTTGCTTCTGAAACCCAGTTTGGGATCCTCTGGCAGAAAGCAGCAGGGCTCCAGCTTCAGCAGAGAAAGCCCCGGAGGCCAGGCATTTGAATTAATCACAGAAGCCTTTTCTCCCTTTTCCCTCCACTTCCTCAAGCCCCTTCCTCACCTCTCCCCTCACACCACAAGGCTGGTTAACTGCAGCAAAGGGCTCTCTGAACATGCTGGCAGAAGAAAAGGCCTTTTTTTTTTTTTTTTTTTTGCTTCTTCAAAGAAGACACGAAGCTCCCTCCAGCCTCTCTGGAGAACTGGCGAGGGAACAGGCTGTCTCAAAATGCCATTAAAACATCTCTCAAATTAAAAACAGCCCTGGAATGTGCAACCTCATGAGAGTGGTTCAGTGATACACAAAAGGTGGTCTTTTACCAAGGCGCTGGCCCACACTCAGGTCCCTGGCTCTATCCTGGGAGACACACAACTATCCCCGGGCAAGACATTTTGCCTGCCCAAGGTCCGGTCTCACCCTTATTAATAAAAATATTACAATTGTTCTCTTTCTCCTCCCTCCTTAATTTCAGAGAGAAGTGACCCTGTTATTTGCAGAGACAATGGCCTTGGTTCTCATCACATGCCATCTTCTGAGCCTCCCTCCCTTGCCCTTGCTCACCCCACAGCCATGGTGCTATTTTAGGTTGAGGCTCCCAGCCAAAATCTGTACTTTATTAATTACACGTCAACTACTCTGTGTAATGTTTAATGCGTTTTCCAGATTGTATCAAATCCACAGTGAAGGGAGAAGTCTGAATGTGGCCTGGGTGCCTGGCAGGGTGGGTGCCGGCAGGGGGTGGGATTGGGGGCTGGACTGTGTCCGCTTGACCCGGTCTCCCTCTCCTCTCCCCTCCACCCCTGGAGTCTCTGTTAAGGCCAAGCCCCAACCTGCCTCGCCGCTCCCTATTTAAAGCACACGCAGCACCCTGACTGCAAAGTAGGAAACCCTGCCTCATTAGGCAGGGCCAAAGGGCTTAGGACAACAGAGATCCATTAGCGGGGAGGGTACAAGGCTGAGGGGCCATCTGAAAGGGTGGCTCAGTGATATGCCAAGAGAAGGCTGGAGATGACACTGACCATCTGTTCTCCAAAGAGGAGATAGAAATAGCATTTGTGTTGGCGCAGGAAAGCCTGAGTTAGACCCAGATCTCACACTCCTGACCGCTAGGTTCCTTCGGCTGCTGGGGACTGGCGGTATGATTTGAGCAGGTCCTTCAGTTCATCTGGGCCTCAGTTTACTGATAAGGAAAACTAGAATTTACTCCAAATAACCTCTGCAGTCCTTTCTGGCTTGAGCCTTTTGTGTTTCTTTCTATGAGAAGTTACAAGAGACTATGGGAGAAGCAGAATCTCTTTGGAGGAATACAAAGATGAATTCCGTGTGCTTCTTGACCTCCAGGAATTCAGAGTCAGGTGAGAAGGGCAGATAACGATAACAGAGGAAATAAAAGTAATAGCAAGCAGGCCCCTTTCTGTGTGCTTTACCCATGCCAACGATTAAATGCCCACAACAACCCCAGTGAGACAGGTACCACTATTCACCCGTATTGCTGATGAGAAAAATAAGGCACAGAGAGGTTAAGTTACTTGGCCAAAGTCACACCAGCAAGTGGACAGACCGCATTTTGAACACAGATATTAAGTTACTTGGCCAAAGTCACACCAGCAAGTGGACAGACCACATTTTGAACCCAGAGAGTCCCATCCCAAAGTCTGTGACACCTGTCACCGTGCACACTGCCTCAGAGAAAGGAATATAAATAACTCACCTAGAAAGCCGCCTTTGCTAAGTGTTGTCACGAATAGCAAGGACTCAACTGAATGGGAAAATCCGGGAAGGCTTCACAGAGGTGAACTCTGAATTGTGGACCAAGAAGGGCACTGAGGAAAGAGCAAGAGGACTGGCAGAACTAGAACCAAGGGGTGTGAGTGTGGCAGAGGTGGGGAAGGGATGTGCGTAGAGATGAAGTGTTCCTGGTGGCCGGATGCCAGGATCTTGCTTAGGTGTCTAAGCTACATCCTAAAAGCTGTGGGGAGCTGTGAAAAGGGTGAAAGAATGTGGCCACTAACTTAAGGGAGGGGGTCCAGGAGCCAGAACAACTTCAAGGGCAGATAGAAAAGCCTCAGCTGGGCTGGGGTAGGGAGGGGGCAAGGAGGGCAGGAGGGGCACCTGGAGAAAGCAGACGGACTAACCGAATGTGGGCAGCACGGAGAGCACGCCTATGCCTGGAATGGCTGGTGAGGAACGCGGACAGCGGAGGGGGGCGGCTCTGAACTGCGCCCAGGGCTGAAGCAGAGAGGCTGATGAAGCATTACCAGTTCAGCTTACATCTTGCTGCCCCAGGGAAGCCTCTTCTGATCCCCACTCCTACCCCCAATAACCCTGGTCCCCTAGTTACAGGTTCTCACCTGCTTATGGGACCTCATACATCCCTTTAACACGGGTCACCACCGTAACAAGCAGTAACTCCTGCAGTTACTTGCTGGTATCCTTTTCCCCATCGACTGTGCTTTGTTCAGTCCTGTGCCAAACACATCACCACGACTGGCGATGCTCAGTAAATACTAGCTCAGTGAATCGAGTTTTGCCTCTGGGCTGGATACCCTTCTCCCACCCTTGGACATCAGCGTCGTGGCCTCTCATCACCATTTCCCCAGGGTCTGAGCCTCCCGCAGAGCACAGGGCGGGGGATGTATTCATGTGTTCACCTGTCCACTCTCCCTGCACTGATGGGTTCTGACACCTCCATACAGTGTTGCCGGGTGGCCGTAATGAACAGTTTAGCATGGAAATTGGCCTTAGCAGGAGGGGCTGGGTGTGTGTGTGACTGGTTAGAGAGGAGGTGGCTAGGGGACACCTTCAGCCCCATTGAAGAGCTCTTCCCTTCCCCGGACAGCCCCTCCCGGCCAATCCACCTCTGCCCCTTCTGTGCTCCCCCAAACTCCTCTGCTCCATCACTACCAACTTCTACCAGAGAAGGGTCGAGGGAAGAGTCAAGAGTTCTGCGCTCCCTTCCCCTGAATCATTTTCCGGACTCTGGAGTTAGTTCCTCGTTCTCCTGCCCCAACCAAAGGTAAGGAGTAAGTGGCTCTTCCTCCCCCGCCTCCGTCCCAGGGGTTTAACACCAGTTACCCCTTGGTGGTACCTTCCTTTGAGGACCAGTCCCAGACATCTTCTAAGAAATGCTTTCTTCCCAAATCCCTATGGGATTTTGAGAGGAAAGGGAAGACAAGGGCATCTGATCCACTCTTAGAAGTGGGATAATTTGGCTCCTGTATACACATGGAAAGGGACCATCCCTGAAAACTCCTAAGAAGGGGGAACACAAGCTCCTTCTGGGGTGCCGCTGGAGCTTCCTTCGCCTGGGCCCTGAGCCAGCCTGCCTCGCCCTCAGAGTGTCCATCATCTGGCAGGGGTGGCTGGGGAGGCCGCTCCTCAGGACATACTTAGCAGGCACTGCCTGACGCTAGCGGCACTAATGGATTCTGTTATCTCGCTGGGACCCTAGTCTGCAGATCGGCAAAGCGGAAGGAGGTGGCAGGTTAAAAATACACTGTTAGCAAAGAGGCTTAGGTGGGGGCCAGCCATGGGAATTACCATCATGAGAGGTCTCGGGGACAGGAAGTCAGGAATGGAACCAAACGTGCTGGACCTCAGCCTCTCTTTTGCCTCCAGTTTGAATTTACAAAGGAGCGTGGAGATGGAGGGATTCCTTTTGCCTCTTTTATGAGGTTTGGGCAGCCAAGTATTGGTGGGTCTATTGCAGTCACCTGGCCCTCTCTGCTCGAGGTGATGGGTGCCCAGGCTCTGATTCATTTTATAGTGCACATTCTCTTACCCAGGAGAAGGAACCAAGTCCTGGATGGGAGAGCATAATAATACCCTACATGTATAGAATGTTTTTATTGCTTATGAAGTATTTCCATATACAGTGCCTCACGGCAGCCTCACAACAGGCCTGCGAGGTGAGAATTATTATCCGAATTTTATTTTTTTTTATTTTTTATTTTTTTTAAGTTATTTGTCCAAGGTCAAATCACCAGGATCTCTCAGACACAGAGTGCTCTTTTTTTTTTAAGAAGATGTTGGGGGTAGGAGTTTATTAATTAATTAATTAATTTTTGCTGTGTTGGGTCTTCGTTTCTGTGTGAGGGCTTTCTCTAGTTATGGCAAGCGGGGGCCACTCTTCATCGCGGTGCGCGGGCCTCTCACTATCGCGGCCTCTCTTGTTGCGGAACACAGGTTCCAGACGCGCAGGATCAGTAGTTGTGGCTCACAGGCCCAGTTGCTCCGCGGCATGTGGGATTCTCCCAGACCAGGGCTCGAACCCGTGTCCCCTGCATTAGCGGGCAGATTCTCAACCACTGCACCAGGGAAGCCCCCCAATTTTATATATGGGGAAACAAAGCTCTGTGAGTTTCTGAGGCTTGCCCAAGATTACGTATCTAGAAAGTGGCAGAGCACACACCTGAATGAGGGTTTTCTGATTTCCAGTCCTGGGCTCATTTTGCATCCTTTATTCTCTCAACTGTTTTGCTCCCATAATCCTCCTATCAGGGAAGAACCCACTGGGCTCTCCCCATCAGACCAGGGCAAACCCTCATTTAATTTCATTTGTCTAAAAAGCCCACAGGCCCAGGCGCTTCTACTAGGTTAAGGGCCATTCTAGCGCTAGGCTGGTCTTGAGGGATTTGTCTCACTCCTGTGGGACCCAGAGGCAAGCTTGTGGCTGGAGTATCCCTCCTTCATCTCAGGACTGCAGAGTCCCAGCACTACCTGGAGCCCCAAGCTTCCAGGTGAGACTTCATCCTCTACATGGGCCAGGGCACCTGGGTCTCATTTCTTGACCAAAGAGAACAAATGTTCCACAGCTTCCACTGGCAGACTGATTCAGTGCTTACTGTACTCCTCCCTCCTGCTCAGAAACTTCCCGCCTAAGGGCTTACTTCCTGCTACAGCTGAGGGCTATTTATGCTGTACAGATAAACCGAGGGTCACTTCCCACAAGAGGGCGGGGCCCACCTCCAGTGGTCCAAGGAGACAGGACTCTGAAAAGGCACCCCATCTCCACCACCCCAGGCAAGGGCAGATGACATTTCTCACATTTAACACATGGTGCAGAAGGAAATCAACCCCAAATAGCAAGATTTTGCAAGAGAGAGAAAAAAGAAATCTCAACTGATTGGGAACTCCCATGGAAACGCCAGCAGCAGGTCACCTGAGTGCCAACCCAGTCGCACCTTCTCTGGGTGAGGCCTTTGGCTTGGGTAGCTACACTAAGAGCTGATACTAGGTTGGCTGGAAGTAAAGCCATCAGCTGGTCACCAGGCTCTGGCCACTGAGATGGGAGCAGGGACTCCAAAGACAAAGGAGACAGGCTCACAGACCTGCCGGGACTTCCTGAAGATCTGATGAGGACAGAATGCATCAATTCAAGCATTGCTCAAATGCCTGCTATGAAAAGCACAGTGCTAGGCACAGAAAGCTGACTGTGATTTGGGCTTTGCCCCCAGCAGCTTGCACTGGGAGGGAGACATACAGATAACTTTGAAGCTTAATGACAAATGCAGGTGGAGTGCTTTGGAAAATGTTCCAGAAGTTCAAAAGAATGAGAGGTAAAGTCCATAGGGTAGGGGGCAAGGAAAGTGAAATCAACAAACATGCAAAATGGTACAATAATGAAATTTTCAAAGAACACAAGGATTTCATGCACTGACATAATAATTCACCAAAGGTAGGAAGAGGCACAGATTTGGAGGACGGTGAAGGATACACACTGGCAGGAACTTAGGAGAAAGGGTCTTTGCTCTTTCAGTTTCTAAGTGCATGGATTCCTAACCTGTGGCTTCAGTGCCTCACACCTTACCTGGCTCATTCCCAGAGCTCTTCCTCCTCACCCCCAAACCACTCAATTCCCAGATCGATGGGATTCTGTGCAACTCAGCACCTGAGTGAGTCTGCATCTGGGGCTACAGAACAGGAGAGGGAGTTCCCAAAATAGAGAGCAGAGCTTGGGGCTACGTTGGAATGTCAGTTCATTGGTTCCCCGAGTCTCTAGGTCGCTGGGGACTGGCATCAACTAGACAAAGGAAGAAATCCACACGTAATTTCCAGGCTTCACTTATTTCTGTCCCTGTCGAGTTTTAACCCTCTTTGCTCTCTAACTCTTTGACCAGAGCTCTTGATGGAGGCTGCCCTGACTGCTGAGAATGTCCTAGAGCTTCTGGAAGAAAAGGGCTCAGAGGAAGAAAGGAACAAGAAGGGAGAGGAAGCAGGAAAGGCACCAGGAAAATAGCTGGTGTCCAATCCCCCCACTTCCCCCAACACAGCAAGGTGAGCAGCTAATGCATTAATTAACTAAGTAGTTTTGAACGTACTCCATTGCACCTCGTTGTCTGCAGCTGCCATTCCCTGGAGGAGCCATAATATACTCAGCACACTATATAATTAAATATCAACACATGTGTCCCCTGCCCAGCACTGGGATGCATATTTACTTGTGTTAATGAGAACTGGAATGGCCCTACTGATGAAGAATCCATAGAGGTAGGAGGGGGTGAGGCACATGTCCTCTGGAGCTGAGGGGCATACGCCCCCATCCCCCTCTCTTCTCGCTTCCCCCCAACTGTTCCCCACATCTTGCCCCCAGAAGGGCATCTCAGGACCCCTGGTGGAAAATTCTCGCCAGACCACAGGCCAAAGCACCATCAGTTTCCCGCTTCTCCACTGTGAGGCAGCCCAGGCAGCCTGCACATGGTACATAATGACTATCTTTTTGCTTAATACAAATTGTGGTTATTTAGCATACCAAATACCAATTTACTGCTGAGATCCCTGTTATGGACACTCCACACACATACACAGACTCGGCAGATACAAACACCAGCACCTGCATGTTGCCCTGGCCCCCACTTGCGCCCCTCAATCCATAGCAGAATCACTCTCTGGCTTTGGGGACCCAGTGTAATTAGTACTTATTCAGGGGACAGAGTGAACTTGCTATATGGACGCAGCTTGGTGGAACCAACAGGGCTGGGCTTTAGAGACAGAAGGCCTGGGTTCATATCCTGGTGTTGCTATCCTTGAGCAAGTGACCTAAACCTTTGGAGCCTTGGTTTTGTTAAATGGAAAGTGGGCACAGTGACACCTACATTGCAGGTGAGGATTAAAAGGTATAATTTATAAGAAATGTCAGTGCTTCTCTTTCTCTCCTTTCCCCTCTTCATACATAGCCGTGCCTGGATGGGCTGTGGAGGCATCTGTCCAGAGGAGAGGAATGGACCACATGGATGGAGAGATGCCTTACACTCAGACTTTTGATTTTAAAACAGGTCACTAGAATCCAACAGGCTCTTCACTCTTTTGTTCACTAATGTATCCCCAACCCCTAGAACAGTGACCAACATACAGTAGGTGTGTTCAGGAAATACTTGATAAAGAAATGAATGATACGCTTTCTCTTATTTAATCCTCATAACAACCTTATGTGGGGGGTTGTTAAATAAATAAATTCAACCTCAGAGAGGTTGAATGCCTTGTCCAAGGCACAACAGCTAGCCTAGGAAAATAACCTCGAGTGTCTGATTCAAGTGCTCCTTCTGGTGCTTTCAGCAGGCTCTAAATGCTTGGGGAGTTTCTATTTTATGGAAAAGGGAAAATAAAGACAGAAAGAAGATTAAGTGTGTGTGGTTTTAAAGAATGACAGGCACTGCTCCTGAGAGGCTAATGGGCCCCAGCGCAGTTCTTAATTGGCCATCTGTGGCCAGGTTTTGGCATCCGAGTAAGTCCCAGTTTCAACCAGGACTGGGGCCAGGGAAAGGGGACCTCTCGGCAGGCACAAGAGGCGGGATGTCTGTGAAGCAGAGGCTGGACCCCTCCAGGATTATGGACTCTAGACTCCAACCCCGCATTCATTCTAAAAGATACAGCAGTTTTCGATTAGGCTAAACTGATCCTCAGCCCATCTTGCACTCCTTAGAGCGAACTCCCTGAAGAGGGTCCTGACTGTCCCCACTCGGGCCAAGTTATTAGACATGGAACAGCTGGGCTGGGTAGAGGCAGGCCCCTCCCTGCATTGCGCTCCCCTGTGTGCTGTAGAGAGAGTCAGAGGAAAGAAGAGGCTGACCTCTGGGAGCCACAGGCAGAAGTGGGTGACAGGCCACACGCTCCAGATCCAGACATGACACATACTAAAAAACCGATAAACAAGTGCAGATTAATGGAGTGACGACAAGACACAGGGAGAGTTCACATGGGTTATATATGATCAGCAAAATCTTAGACCATCAGCCTTGTGTGCTGATAAAAACTGAAACTCATCATGAATAATTCTCTGTCACTTACAGGGGACTGGATATTGCATGGCCCCAGTACCAGGGCAGACTGGTGCTCCATCCAAAAGGATATTTTGGGTGCACCTGGCCCTGTCTGGAAATAAGCCAGAGCCCCTCTCCTAGAAAATTTGCTCTAGAGCGACCCCCAACTTGTGGGCAAGGGGGCAGGGGCTTGGACTTGGAGGTAACACTGGAGGGGCAGAATCTGGGTCATGGGTGAGGACGAAGAACTGAAAGAGCATGTCCAACAGGTGAGAAAGGGGACTTAGGTCAGCGGAGGAAGGACTGAAACCCACAGTGCCACGAAAACTGGATTCTAGCCTTGGTTTTGGCACTTGCTTTGAGTAAGTCACCTTTCTTTTACAGACTTGAGTTTCTTTACCCCCCGCCCCCCAAAATGAAGGGCTAGGCTGGATGAACTCTAAAATCTTTACTACTTAAAAAAATTCTAAATTCCAGACTTATTACTCCCTCCCCAAATGTCTGGATTTTTCTGGTCACAGCCAATCACAGAAACCAGGATGTGCAAGGACTTCTCCAGCTGGGTGTGGGGTGCCTCCTGCATCCCTTATTAGCTATTCACTGCCTCTTCTCACTCCCCAGCTCCCCTTCATTTCCCCATATGCAGATGGCTTTGTTTTCCAAACCTGATAGATGCTGACAGGTATATTGTCTCAGCATCACCAGACTGCCAGAGGCTGCTTAAGTCAAATGATTTTCTTTCCTCTAATAACTTAGAGGATTTTTTTTCCAGCTAAAAGGCAAAAAAAA
>NW_006778270.1:1949834-1962168 GCF_000442215.2 Lipotes vexillifer | reverse complement strand
ATATATATATATATATATATATATATATATAGTCTTTTTAAAATGCCTCTTTTTTACCATAAAGAGACAGAGTGTCATTTATCTTCCTCTTTAGTCCAAAGTCAAATGAAAGGAAACGTTAAACAAAGACCAGCCTGCCTTGGAGCAGTCATTTGTGACTGGAGGCTGGGGAGAAGGAGGGTGGGCCTTGGGGACCATCTCCGGAGAGTGGTGATTGACAGGCTGAGGGGAAGCGGGGGTGGGGTGGGTGGGTGGGATCTGAACTGCCTCCTGGAGGAGGCTCACAGCCACCCACAGAGGCAGATAAGCAGGAGGCCTTGTGGGGTTGGATGCCTGCCAGATGGTAAGGGGCTGGCTAGTAGGCAACAGCTATCCGTGAGGTTGCTTATAACGGGGCTGGCTGAGCCAAGGACAAGAAGATGGAATGATTCTGGTGCAGCCAAAGTCAAATAGGCTTCATGATACGATTCCATGACCCCCAAATTATTTTGGCCTTTGTAATAGGCCTAGATACTGCCGAAAATTGCCTACAATTTGTACTGTTTTTAATGAACAATTAACCGTGATTGGTGATCCTCCAACCAACAAGTTCTTTAAGCCCCTCCTGAGTGATAAATATCCTGCAGTATGAAGCTAAATAAAATATAGTCCTTGCTCTTAAAATTCCCAGGATCTAATGAAGAGGACAAGACAGGGAAAGAAAAGTAACAAGGAGCAATGCCAGTGAGCAAATGCCTGATACTGGCGATAATCATGCCAGGAGCTCAGAGATCAGTTAGGGCTGAGGAGGGAAGGCTTCCTGGAGGGGGTGTCATTCCCAGGGACACTGTAATGGGTGCTACTATCTCAGTATGGGGTGCAATCTGGCTGCAAGGTGGAACAAAGGGACACAGATTAAAGGAAACTAGGTAAATTTGCTTCACACTTGACAAACTTGGAAAGAGGCAAATTGTCCATATCAAAAAAGAGTGGTGATGGTGGTGGAAGCAGGTAGGCTGCCATGCGCTGGTATTGCCACCGTTTGACCCTAAAGGACTATTAAGAATTAAGGATGCTGGGAATGGGGTGGGGTGCTTTCAGTCAGACTTCACGGTAATCATAATCATAATCATAGCTCACTTTTGTCAAATGCTTACTACAGCCAAACACTATTTTAAATGCTTTGTATGCACCATCTCATTGACTCTTCAAAATAAAATTAGAAGGTAGTTCCCCCTTTTAGAGGTGAGAAAACTGAGGCACGGAGCATTTAAGGAACTTGCCTGAGTTAACTAATCTGCTCTCTAAACTTTAATGTCTTAAACTAAATGACGATAATAATAGTTCCCACCTAATAGAATTATGTTGTGAGGATTAAATAAGAAAACGCATGGGAAGCACTTAGCACAGTACCTGGCACAGAGTAGGTACTCAGTCAGTATCAGCATTAGCATCGTGATCACGGCTCTGAGCGAGAGATGCACGTTATGTTCACAGACCTATGTGGAAGCCACTGTTGTGGGCCTCTGTTAACTCACAGAGTAATATGTTTTAGCTGGGGGAAGTTGTAATTGGAAAGGTAGGAGGGATCATATTATGAAAGGCCTCGGATGCCTCAGTGAAAGGGTATGCTCTGTTCTTCCCTCTATTTCTAGATCTCTACTTTGCTACCAGCTTGAAAAAAACCTCCTAAGTACTTGCAACTTAGGGCTGCCCCTCTTTTTCCATTTCTGATGCCTCTGCCTGCTAGATGCCCACAGCACTGCCCTCATCTGCAGGTGACACCCGGGGCTCACAAGGGTCTGATCTCAGCTTGGGCACATGCCCTACACTCATCTCACCGCTGGGGAGCTGGGGTTCTGAGTTCTTGGGTGGCAACTAACCCAAGGAAGCTGCCTTTTCTTTCTAAAAGATCCTGGTGGGCAGAGGGTGCTGATCTCATCGTGTCCTTGTGGAGTACTGAGTCCACTGCCTCTTTGCACAGAAGGGAGGACTGGGTGGGTTCCCTGGAGTCCCCTTAGGACCTACATGGAGCTGCTCTTTGTGTTCAGGGGACACTTTCTCCAGTAGCAGAGGTAGAAGGGGTAACTGAGTTGCTCTGGGGCTGTCTGGCTGTAGACGATGGGTCCTTCCAGCACCTTCTAAAAAATGTGGCCAATTAGCTTGAGGCCATGGAAAGAGCTCAGGCCTAGGAGGGAGAAGATTAACAGCTGGGTGGCCCTGAGCAACTCCCTGCCCTTTCTGGGCTGCAGCTGCCTCCCGGGGCACATCCGAGGGCAGTGGAGGGCAGTGTTGGAGAGCGAAGCCTGGAGCCCTTCTCACTCACGTTTGACTCCAGTCTGTACCGCGAAGAGGCTGCATGACCTGGGGCAAGGTACTTAACTCTGATGAGGTGAATTTCCTCATTTGCAAAAGGGGTTGGTGCAGGATTATGAATTAATGCATACACAGCACTCAGAACACGACCTGGTACAGGAAACACGAGAGGTGTTTACTAGGACTGCTGCCGTCCCACTACTGCACTGAGGCTGCTGGATGAGTGAGCCTTTTCAAGGGCTCTAAAAAGTCTGTGGTTCTTTTTCCCTGCACTGTGCGCACCATTTAGATTCAGACTTAACTAGCATTTGCTGAGCGTTTACTACATGCAAATATATTATCGTACTTAATCCTCACAACAAGTCCTGCGAGTCCCATGTTATTACACTCATTAAGAAATGAGGAAACCAGGGCTTCCTTGGTGGTGCAGTGGTTGGGAATCTGCCTGCCAATGCAGGGGACAAGGGTTTGAGCCCTGGTCCGGGAAGATCCCACATGCCGTGGAGCAACTAAGCCCGTGTGCCACAACTACTGAGCCTGTGCTCTAGAGCCTACGAGCCACAACTACTGAGCCCACGTGCCACAACTACTGAAGCCTGCATGCCTAGAGCCCGTGCTCTGCAACAAGAGAAGCCACCTCAATGAGAAGCCGGCGCACCACAATGGAGAGTAGCCCCCGCTTGCCGGAACTAGAGAAAGTCCGAGCCCAGCGACGAAGACCCAACGCAGCCAAAAAATAAATAAATAAAATAAAAACATTTATTAAAAAAATAAAAAAAGAAATGAGGAAACCAAAGCTCAGAGAACTTAAGCGAAGTTCTCAAGGCCACACAGCTAGCACATGGCAGAGCCAGAATTCACCTGCGGCCCCACCAAGTCCTCTTTCCAGTCTACCTGCAGTGGGACAAAGGATCTATCCTTTGGTATCAAGCTGTCACATCTGGCCAAGATTTGAGGCCAAGGCTCTGGTTCCAGGCAGATTCACTTTGGGGCCTAAGTGTGTATGATGAGCCCATCTCAAGGGTGGGTAGGGGAAGTGCCAATGAAAGTGTTATCAGCTGAAGCGGCATTAGCCAGCCATACTGGGGCTGAGATTGAGGGGAACTAAAATTAATCCTCTCATTACAGGCCTGACTTGCAGCGGGATGGGCAGCACTGAGCCGGGAAGAAGAACTCTCAGCAACATCTGCTACTATAATCTTGACTTTCATTTCCTCTGTCCCGCCTGGGGATGCTACCCAGGATTGTACGGGGATGCCAAGATGTGATGGGTGTACGGACACACACACGCAGGCACACACTCACACCAGGGACAGAATTAGGAGCCTGAGGAGGGAAATCCTTGGAGAGAAGAGAAGTTAGTGGAATACTGGCTTATGTCAAACTCTCTCCGAGGAAGATACTGGGGTCAGAGGCCAGAGTCTCGGAGTCATGATGAGATTCGTCTCTGCAAATGCATCCAGGGTTTGCCCGGTAATGGAGGGGCCCTGTCCGCTGACTGGACTCTGCTCCTGTGAGTGAGAGGGGCTTCCAAATGTAGGAAGGAGGGGAGTGGGGACTTGATAAGGCCTGGTGGCCTGGCAGTGTGTGTGGGGCTCGGGGGTGGGGAAAGAAGGGCAAAAGCTTCAGAGAGCCCGTATTCTTGTTCTATTCTTGCAGGGCAGCTGAGGGAGGCAGGGAGGAACACAGAAGGTAGAGTCATAAGGAGACCCAGCGGGTGGGGGTGGGAGGAGGTAAGGGCTGCTGAGGGCGGGAGAAGGCACTGTCAAACTCTCTGGCTGGTCATCGGCCAGATGTGGGGACCATATGGAGATGGGCTGGAGGCGGGAGGGCGAGTAGAAGAAGACAAAATGCGGGGCGGCGGGTGGCTGAGAAGGGTAGAGGAGGCAGGTAGAGAATGCAGCTCACCTAGATCGGCCCGCTCAGCGATGCCATAAGAGTGAGAAGTAGGGGTGTCGCCATGCCTCCTGCTAAGCTGGTTAGTATGTAAGGACCGCGTCGACTGCCAGGCACTCCAGCCAAAGGCTCTGCCTGCTTCCACTGCTTTAAGTTTCCACGACGACTCAAACCCCACAGCACACCCCTTACTCTGCACTAGCCTCTATGCCTCCTCTCCTTTTTTACAGCCTCAAGTTCACTGCTGCAAAGTGACAACATTGCCAAGACTGCAGCGGTGCACCCAGAAATCCCCTCAAGGAAATCAGTTGGTGTCTCCTGGTCTCCTTCAACATTCCTGGGATGCAGGAAAAATTGGATTTGGCCCCTGTTGATCTGACACCTCCCTGATGCTGGGAACTCTGGCCTGGGCCTGGCCAATTGCTATTCTGGGGGGAGCTGGGTCAGCTGGGAGCCAGCTTTGTATACTGGCAACTCTGTGGGAGCTCCCAGACTCCTTAGCAAACAGAATTCAATAGCATATCCACCAGCCCTCCCAGCAGTGAGCAGCCTGGCTGATCCTGCAGAAACCTTTGCGAGGAGGTGGAGAGGACCTGAAGAGGACTCAGAAACTAGACTGAAGGATGATGGGAAAGAAGGCTAAGGGGAGAATGTGGTGGGGAGGACGGGGACGTGCTAGGTGACGAACAAATGTGGGTCTTCCACCCAGGTCCACTCATCCCAGAGCAGCAGCTGACGGGGAACACGGACTCAACTGTGGAATATGGCCAGTTACTGGGCAAGTAGAGTCATTCCTTCTCCGGGAAAGTGCCTCCTTCTTTTCCCATTGGATGCCCCCAGGGCTGGTGTGTCAGCCACCCCAGCGTTCTCTGAATGGGAGATTCAAAAGCTCCAGCATCCAAGTAGGAAAGGAGAGAGACCACCTAGCCTGAAGGAAGAGAAAGACGTAAGATTATCTCTGAAAGATCCTATCAGGGTGGACAAGGCCTAACTTTGCTTGTGTCCCTTAAAATTCTAGGCAGCCTGGTAAGGACTATATCCTCCTGCTGGAGTCTGTTCTCTGCTGGGAGGTCTTGGGCCAGCTGGCTCCACCCCAGTGGTCACTGCTCTCCTGGGAGATGGGCTGAAAATCTGGAAGGGTTATCCACAGTCCTAGCGGGGGATGGAACCTACAACTTGAAGCCCTGGGGAGCAGAGGTCAGGCTGGAGAAAGGCAGAGTCTTCCTAAGAAAAAGCCTAAGAAAACCTGACAGCCCGAGACAGAGGACCGTACAGTTCAAAAGATAGTTAAAAGGTACCTAGGGACTCAGTGGGACAGTTATAGGGTTGGACACGGGTTGGCCTCCCATTGTGTGGTATCTCTCTGGGTGTTGTTTGAAGTGAATTGATGGATGGCTCAATTCTATTCCTGTCTGAAGCAACCAGCCTTATGTACCCTCTTTCTATCTCATATTCTTCTGGTGCTTTCCAGTTTACAAAATGCTTCCAAAGTCAGGTTGGATTTCAGGTCACAACAACTCCATTGAATAAATGGGTAGGGAATTATTGCCATTTCACAGGTGAGAAAATGGAGGTCGAAGGATGTTGCCTCTGGTATTAGTTCCCATCAGCATTTCCAATCAGATGATAAGAGGCAGTTTAGATAGACCTCACAAAGCCTTTTAAATGCAGTGGAGGTGAGCACTGCAGAGGGAGTCCAAATGGCTTGCGGTTAACTCTGGGGCCCATCTATTTCCATGGGTGTGAGGAGGAGGAAGGGCTGTGACACCTATAGTCCTTGAATTACGTATGTATCCAAGGGTACCCTTACCTGCCCGAGCAGAAGCCTCTGTCAACCTAAGCATAGGCTTTGAGGCTATACAGGGGCATGACTTGGGGTCATGGAGAATAACACCCACCGAGGACTGGTGACAAGGTCAGAATTAGGTTGAAACCAGCCGGAAAAGTCTTGAGAAGAAAGGGAAAGATGAACTAGAAAAACCCCCAAAGCACTAAATAGACAAAGGCTGTTGTCCAGGTAGATAGAAAGTGCTAGGGCAAGAGATTTTGTTCAGGGAAATGTAAGTGACCGAGGAAGCAGGGGGAGGTTAGCTCTGTCTGTGTCTGGAATGTAGCCCATGGTGGATTCCAAGGCTGAAACCTGGAGTTACCTTTCACAATATTACATCTGATTATGTCCCTGACTTGCGCAAAGACCTTATATGGCTCCCCCTTCATTACCAGAGTCCCACCTCCGAGCGTGCCATTCAAGATGGCGCACCACCTGGCCTCAGCCTCTGCTTCTGTAGTGGCTCGCCCTCTCCTTCGTCCCCCTTCTTCCTTGAGCCCCTAGAGCACCGAGCCACTCATAGTCCCTGGACTGTTCTGGTTGCTGCTAGGGAGTGGCCTTTAGCCTTTTCTCCAGCTCAAAACTCCTTATATTTGTAGGCTGAGCTCGAATGCCCACTCTTCTTTGACGCCTTTCTCAGGCCAAGCCATTCATTCTCTCTGCTTCAGGTACTCAGCACTTGGTACACATTTCTGTCTTGGTAAATCCTATCCTATGCCATCCCTTCCATCTGGTAATACAAGACAAAATGTGGCATTCATCTTTGTATTCTCCCTACCTAACCCTTTCAGAATTCATCATGGTGCCTACCTTATAACAGATAGATAGTCAGGAGTTGAAGATTGGTTAGGAGTACAGATTCCATACACATACTGCCTGGTTTGAATCCCTGCTCTGTCTCTGATGAAACGTAATGCAACTCATAACCTTAACTTCTCTGTGCCTCAGTTACTCATTTGTAAAATGGGGCTAATAATTACAGATACCTCATAGGACCATTATGAGGACTAAAAGAGTTAAAATATGCGAAGTTCTAAGACAGTGGCACTTAGTAAGCACAGTGTAAGAGTTTGCTATAATGATTACTATCTTTTGAATGAATGAAGAAACAGCATGGAATTAGCAAGCTGGTCACATTTTTCCTTAGTGACAGAAGAACTTAGAGTAGATAATCTAATGTAGTGATAGAAATAAAGTTCTGATGAAGTGAAACATGGAATTGCAATCAGCAAAAGCCTGATCAGTGGGCTGCAGAACTGGACCAGTGGTACTCAAAGTGTGGTCCCCACACCAGTGGCATCAGTCCCACCTGGAACTTGTTAGAAATGTGGATTCTCAGGCCCCACCCCGGCCCAGAGATTCTGAATCAGAGACCCTGGGGGTGGGATGCAGCAGTGGGGATTCTGATGCCTGCTCGAGTCTGAGAACAACTGGGTTAGACTTTGCCCATCTCTTACGATCCAGGTATACTGCGTGCCCTGAGATTTCACACCTGCTGTTGCAAAACAAGTTTGGGGTCTTATCCTGAGGACCAGAGAAAATATCAGGGAGCAGACCCTCCTGCTGATGGGAGACCACGTGAAATGAATCCAGCCTGGTCTCTGCCCGGCAGGGGAAGCCCACCCAGTGTCAACTCCCACCCTCTTTCCTCCTTTTCCTACAGAGAAGTGGTCCTAAAGGGGTGAAAGAGAAACAGCCCCACTCCCAGGACACAGCTTCTGGAGAATCCCTGAGCTCTGTAGTGGAGGGGAGGGGAAAGCTACGGCACAGAATTGCGGGAGCCTTGCTTCGAGGATGTGTGCAGACAGTGGGCACCCCAGGTGCCTGTTTCTCATGGGTGTGGGGACAGCGTGCACAGGGACCCAGTCACTCTGTGCTGAGCCTGAAGCTCAGCTAGAGGAACAGGTGGGAAAGAATGAGGGAGGACAGCTTGGCTGAGGCCCAGCGTTTCCAACAAAGTTTTACACAGTGAGTCAGGCTGGCCCCGGCCTCCCTCGGAGGAAGGCCCGAAATGCCAAATGAAGGAATAAATCTTCAGTGGGTGGGGACGGGGGTGTTGCCTGCCTCTGCCTTTTCTCTAGGGGGTCCTTATGTGTGAGAGCTAGCAGTGCTCCCTTACCTCACACTGCACCTGGGCCCTTGGCCCCCTGGCTGGGAACCCAATTTGAGGGTACTGGATGAGGCACAATGTAAACACCTGTCTCCATGAGGATGGGAAGAGAAGACAGTTCAAGTGACTCACCCCTTAAATATACACAATTGAGGATGATTTAAGGCCGTGGTTTGCAAAGTGTGGTCCCCATGATGGCATCACCTTCATCTGGGAACTTGGCAAAAGCAGCATCTGGGAAATGCACATTCTCAGGCCCCATCTCCTATCCGTGAAATCTGAAACTCTGGGGATGGGGCTTAGCGATCTGTACTCCTATCAGCTCTCCAGGTGATACTGATTCATGTTCAAGTCTGAGAATCACTGGTTTAGCGCCTGGATTGAATCTTCTTGTTTGGAAGGAGAGAGACATATGCCACCCCACAGCACAGGGATCTCCCCCTTGCCCTGGCAGCTAACCCTGCCATGCAGTGTCCCCACAAGGATGAAGGTGCACTGGACTGGGGCCAGGGAGAGTCTCAGGTGACAGGACAGGAGAGAGGCCCTGTGGGTGGTAAGGAGGGAGGAGAGAGGCGGGGAGGCTGCCACAGCTCATTTTCTCTTAACATAAAAGCCCAGAGGAGGCCTAACCCCCCCTGCCATTGAAATTGGTAAATTACAGGATGATGATGGTGATATTACCAATAATGATGATAATAGCACCAATAACGTGAGGTCAGACAGGCACTTTCCCGTCTTCGGTCAAGGGGTAAGGTTGCGGTGTTGGTGCATTTGCTTCTGATTTAGAGGAAAACCTGGATTCCAGCCAGCTCCATTTCCATGCCACGGGGTGCAGTGGCGCTCCTAGCCCTGTCTCTTCTCTCCCTTCTGCTGGATCCTCCCTCCTGCCGGTCAACTCCTGCCCCTGGTACAGGAGTCTGGCCCTGTGTGGGTAGGTGCGGGGCTGGGGACACGACCAAGAGGCAGGCGGTACCTGCCTTCCATCTCCGGCAGACCATCCCCTGGGTATCATTCACAGACGAGATGTCAGTGCTGGAGGTCAGGGGACGGCCCTGAGGATGGCAGCGGTAGAGGCTCACCCTGGATGCTGCCTGCATTGGGAAGATGAGGGCCCTGGGCTCTGCTGGTCCACGGAGAGGCCAGGCAAACCACAGAGAAACTGGAGGCAGAAACCATGCATCTTGGTCGGGGTAGGAGGCTTCAGCAACTCCATAACTACTCTGAGCTAGAGTCTCCCCTTAGAGTCTTGTCCCCTCCCTCCCCGGCCCAGAGAAACAAGACAGCAGAGACTCAGAATCTCAAGGAGAGAAAAGGTCATCTGGTAGCAATCTCCTTCCATCACAGCCCCCGACACCCGCCCAACCCATCTTTCTTATTCTTCAAGATCTCTCAGGATGAAATATTTCCCTAAATGCTACAGCGTTTCTAGGAGGATCAAAGGGAACAACCAAATGCCCAAGCCCTCCATCTCTTCCCTCTTGCTGCCTGCCGCCCCACCCCCATGCTCAGGCTTCAAACACAGGAGGAAATTAGCACGAGGACCCCTGTCAACGCGAGCAGTGACTTGTTAACGTGCGCTCGGGTTATTTCTCCTCCACTACAACGGGACCGGGGCAGCTCACAGGGGGCTTGTATTTTTTTTTTTTTTTTAGAACTGTGTGTATGTTAAAGTCATTAAGGTTTGAAAAGGGGTGGTGGGTAGGGGAGTAAAGGCCATTATATGGGAAGAGAAGAAAAATTTTTTTTTTTTTTTTTTTTTAGAACTGTGTGTATGTTAAAGTCATTAAGGTTTGAAAAGGGGTGGTGGGTAGGGGAGTAAAGGCCATTATATGGGAAGAGAAGAAAAATGACCTGTCTTCAGGCTGTCAGCAGAGGAAACGCCTCTGCTTCATGGAGGGGGAGAGGGGCTTGGTTAGGGGGTCTGAGTGGGCACCTCTTCACCTGGGGAAGAGGGGTCATTGCTCGGTCCATGCCTTGGCTACGGCAGTGGCCATGGCTGCCTGGGAGTGGACGGTCACCATATATGTGTCAAAGAGCTACCCACAAAGAAGATAGCTAGGAGACAAGACAGAACCAGAAGAGCCGACACTGACCCAGTCCTTCCTATGCGTCCTGGCTGGGGCACTGAGGATCCCCCACCGACCTGCTTGACTGAGCCTTTCTCATCCTGAGCAGCCCCTTCACAGAGAGGCTGTGGCCTTCCCAGGCACTTTTGTCACCTCCCCAGGCTGAGGAGAGTGGGGGCAGGAGGGGTTCAGGGGAAGGCCGTGACTGTTATCTAATCCTTACCCCAGGTAGCTGGGCCCTGAGGGGTGAGTCCCAGCTCCCCAGAGCACAGTGCTCCAAACCACCACTCAAATGACAGCTTTTGTTTTCCTGGAGAGGGAAGCTCTGGAAGGATGAAAGTCCGATCCCACTGGTTGCTCCACAGGCCTCCTTTGCCAAAACATACTGTGAAACGACCCCTGACCTCCCCCTCATACTTTCTCTGCTCTACCTCCCATCAGCCCTGTTTGCCTCCCTCCTCTCTGGGGAGGGTTAGACAGCTCAGTAATTTAGGGGTCACTAGCAAGAAAGGTGCAGAGGTCAGAAGTCGGTGAGAGGCTGGGAGGGGAATTTCACCCCTGCTCTCTGGCCAGACCCCTTCTCCTAGAACCACCCCCTACCCCCATCTGCAGACCATCCTCCATGGACCCGGGCAGGAAGGGACAGGGTCTGGGCATGGGAGGTGGTGGTGTATCAATAGATAGGAAGAGAATGTGTACTTTGAAATCATGTCCTGAGAAACAACTTGCAAGATGCAAACTTGAACTTTCTTATTTGGAAACTTAGCTAGGAAAGGAAATGCTACACTCCCCAGAGAATGCACTGATTTAGGAAATGCTATTACCTCACTCTGTCTCCTCCCTGCTCTAGCTGCTACACAAACAAAAGTGAATTTACTAATATCTGTCCTCTCTCCCCTCAACCAAGGCCTGTTCAGTCTAGCTCAGCGCTCAGCTCAGCTCCAAAGCACAGAACTGGAGAGGCAGTGAGTGACTCAAAGTCAAAGGAAGAGCTGGCTCATCTCTCTTCCTTGAGAAATCAGAGCCACCAAAAGAGCTGCAAGAGGGGCTTCCCTGGTGGCGCGGTGGTTGAGAGTCCGCCTGCCGATGCAGGGGACATGGGTTCGTGTCCCGCTCCGGGAGGATCCCACATGCCGCGGAGCGGCTGGGCCCGTGAGCCATGGCCGCTGAGCCTGTGCGTCCGGAGCCTGTGCTCCGCAACAGGAGAGGCCACAACAGTGAGAGGCCCGCATACTGCAAAAAAAAAAAAAAAAAAAAAAAAAAAAAAAAAAAAAGAGCTGCAAGAGAATGTTACTGCACTTCCATAGCTATTAAAAGCCCCTTGCTTGGCCCACAGGAGGGGAGTTTTTGGGAAATGACATTCAGGGAAGGTTAGCTCAAGAAAGGCCTTCCCATGCAATCTCCTTATTTTGCAGAGAAAGAAACGGAGGGGTATCGGCCATTGTTCTGCTGGTAGCAGCAAAACGAGGGCTCTTCTGCTGTCCTCTTCAGGTGAAAGGCTGTCCTGCCTTCCAGCTGAGCTGAGCTGTGCGGGGGACTGCGTCTTGGACTCCTGGGTTGCCACCCACCCTGGGCTGCCTCTCTCCAAGGAGAATCCACTGCTGGGCGATGAATGAAAGCAACTTCACAGGATGCTCAGCTCTCTGGCTGGGAGAGCCAGCAGACGCTGGGATCAGAAGAAGGAAGGCTTCCCACCCGCCGGGCTTTCTCCACATGTGGGATCCAGCTGGGGCTGCCAACCTCCTGGCCCAGAAAGACGGCTTTTCCCCTCTTCCTGTTGTGTACCCGGAGGAAGCGGGAAGGTTGAAGGCAGGGAGGATGGTGGAATTTATTCAGCCTGCGATGGGGAGTGAAGGCTCTTCTGGGGTTTCCTCCCCTTCCAGGGGTGAGGTCAGAAGAATAAAGGTCACAGATGGACCGGCCACATGTGTTCTTGTATGTGTGGGAGGAAGGGAGGGGATGGGGGCACCAGGATTTGACGACTCGGACAGGAGAGAACTTGCCGATGGCTTATAAACCAGACAAGGTTCATCCTGAATCCGGAGGGAGGGCAGTGGGCGGCCTATGAAGTCACTTTCTTGAATGTCACTAACATTTCATTTCACCCACACTCTGCCTTCCTGTCTCCTTTTTCCCTCT
>NW_006778270.1:1943152-1949340 GCF_000442215.2 Lipotes vexillifer | reverse complement strand
GGGGGGGGGGGGGTGCGGGGTACGGGGGAGGGCTGGGCCCGTCCTGCTTATTCCATCCCTCCGTTTCTTTGGCCTGGGAATAGATCATAGAAAGAAGTGTATCTAATGCTTTAGGCTAAAAATGTGGCTCACTCTGGGTTGATGGTAAATACCCTGCACTGTGGCATCTTACAAAACTGCCCTCTCTTTAATTGGGACTGAGAGACGGAGGATTCTCTTTTAGGCTTGAAAGGTATCCCAGACTTTGGAGTTGTTTCTACTTCATATTCTAAAACTGTGCCATCTGGTAGAGTAGCCACTAGCCACATGGAACTATTTCAATTGAAATTAATTAAAATTCAGGAAAACCAGAAATTCAGTTTTTCAGGTGAACTAATGCATTTCAATCTCTCAATAGGCACTTGAGGCTAGTGGCTACTGTACTGGACGACAGAGATATAAAAATTTCCCTTATCACAGTAAGTTCTTTTGGACAATGCTATTCTAGAAAGTCTCTGACTTGAGTCGAAATTTCATTCGTGGTTTCTCCAGATGTTCACATGCTGTCCTGCTCCTTAGGAATGCAGACTGACTGGCCTTGAGGGTGGGTGCTGGGTAGGGTGAGACACAGAGGAGGTAAGGGAAGTGTAAGAGTGTCACAACTATTATGTTCTTTTCGCCAACCTGTATGCCTTCTTTAGACCTTGAGTCTCTTTGCTAGTCCTAAGCTACACAATTTGCCTGGGGAGGAGCAGCGCTGGGTGTCTGCTGTGGACGAGGAATTCAGGTGGCAGCTACAGCCATACGGGTTTTGTGATAATATCCTGCCTCCCATCCCCACCCGCTGCTTCAGAAACATATCAAGGGAGGAATACCAAGGGCAGTGCTATAGATAAGGTGTGTGCAGTGTCATTAGCCTGACTTACTCATCACACCCCCGGGCCTCCAATGGGACAGGTATGGGCAGAGATGGGGACTGGGGACACAGGCTGGGGATGAGGCAAGTGGTCGTGCTTCTGTCAATTTTGAGAGCTGTTGACGTGATAGAAAAGGGATGAGAGATGCAGAAGCAGATACTGGGCCGCCCAGCTAGTCCTCCCAACCAATTCACTCACGGCCCTGGCTGCCTCACCCACTCTGGGAGGTCCCTTGATGGAGAGAAGTCAGGAAGAGTGCACGCACACACACACACACACCCACACCCCACATCTCCCACTGCCACACATGCGCAGACACATACACACACAAACACATACATGCACACATATCACATACACCCTCCCACACAGGCATGCATGCTTACATGCACACATACACACAAACCATACACACCACGTATGCACACACACTCATAAACACATATTCACACCACACACACATAAACACATGTAAACGCATAAACACACACGTACACACACACACATACCACACACACATCGTGTAGTTCCAGGGAGATTCTGGAAAGAATCTTTAGCCCAACTTCGCAGTAAGCCTCAGCCATTCCTCCAGGCTCCAAGGGGGCCAGCAGATGGTACCAGCCAAGCAGGCAAGCCTCCCAATGCCTCTAAAATCAGGGTCTCGGTCCCTCCAAGGCCGACAGTCCAATTAAGATTTGTTCCCACAGGTGAAAAGCAATTGAATTCGGAGCATTCCGTCCCTTCTTTGGGGCATCAGCCCTCGGCCCCCCACCCCACCCTGCACTGCTGCATTTTCCCATGTGGCCTCCTTGCCTCTCACACTCTGCTCTGAAGATTAGGTTACTCAGGTCCCAGAAGGACCTCCTTCCAAGACGTCCTCTAGATGGCAGGGACCTGCCTGAATAGTTCAAAGGAAAACTCTGGCTCAGAGGCTTGGCCTCCATTAGGAAGCCTCTCTTGGTCTAGGAGGTGGGTCCCTGGGGATTAAGCCCAAAGATCCCAGTACCTCCCATGACGCTCATGTTTCCTTCTCCCAGGGTCCGGAAGAGCTGTAGGGAGATCCTCGTGCTCTCCTCTTTTTCCAGGGCACCTCCTCCTGCCTGCAGAGCTAACTGGCATGACTGGCATAAATATATCCATATATCTCTCTATAAATACACTCATCATTAGCTATATATATCTTTTCTTCTAAAGACTTGGCAAGAATTCCCTAGAAGCCTTTTCCATGACACAATAGAAAGCCATCAGAGTCATCAGTTCGATTGTTCCCACAAATACAGCTTCGGGTTGACCTCTGCAAAGCTCCCTTGGACCTCGATTCCAGTAACTCAACCCCTCCAGCCCTCACCAGCCCCCAAACCCCTGGCAACCACAAGATACAGCTCGGTTTTCTGAAGCTGCCATTTTCTTCCTCGTTGGCCTCTGTCTGAAAGCAAAAATAAAAATCCATTGCTTTTGACCTATCATCTTAAAAAAAAATAATAGGCTTTTTATCTGAACTCCAGCTGGCAGCAAAAGGAAATGAGCCAGGCAGCAGGATCCCATGGCACTTAGGGACACTGTGGTTAAGAATGGGTTGCTGGTGGTTTCCGAGTGGGCTAGACCTCTGTGGGCAGGATGGTGGGAGCCACTGAGTAGGCATCTACCCAGGCTTAACAACCACTGGGGCAGTGAGCAAAGCTGTCAGGGGTCTCCCTATGAGGCTCCTTGGATAAACAGGAGAAACTCCAGGGCAGAAGCACGGAGAAGGAAAAGCCACCCAGGTAATGACTTTCGAGGGAGTTATTATTAGGCAAGATTCTAAGAACCCCATCTTTATCACCCTGCATCAGCATTTGCTGGAAGGAGGTGGGAGGGAGGGGTGGGGGGGAGGAGGGAACAGCTGGCTCTTCCGTCTTTTTTTTCCCCTCCACTGTTAAAGGCTTTGCTGGGTGGAGGTAGCCCCTGTGATAGGGAGGGTGGGAGGGAGACGCAAGAGGGAGAGGATATGGGGATATATGTACACGTATAGCTGATTCACTTTGTTATAAAGCAGAAACTAACACACTGTTGTAAAGCGATTATACTCCAATAAAGATGTTAAAAAAAAAAATCTTCATTTACAGAATAAGAGAATCAACAGAGAAGTGCAGGAAAGGTAATCTGGCAAAAAAGCAAAACACAGAAAGCCCCCGAACCCACGACTACACCTCCTATAACCTTTCTTGTTTAGTATTCTTTCTTTTTAAAGTTGGGTTGTTATCCTTGCACCAGAGAATGCCAGCAGGTGTTGCTGGCAGCTGTTTAATGACAGTGTCAAGAATGTCTTTCAGGAAGGTAGGCTTGGAGGCAGGAGGCAGTGATAGAGAAAATGGGATGGGGGAGGAGAGGGGGGCCCCACATCTGCGGAGAGGTAGCTAAGCAATGGAGTGCTGCTCTGGGAATTGCATGTTAGTTTGTACAAAATTCTTCCTGTAGGAAGGAAGGGGGAGGGACAAGAGACACATTTCAGTGTTTTGCGGACCTAAGAATTTTGAGCTGGAATTACGAGCAGCTCACTGTGTCTTTGGGCAAATACTTTAGCTCCTCTCTTCCGCATCTCCCACTTTCTTTATTGTTACTGACTCTCCTGAGCATTAAATAAAAGGACCTGGAGTCCCTTGGAGAGGGACCCCAGCAGTGCCCTCCCCATCCCGGGGTGATGAGCCCTGCAATTATTCCACATCTGGAAAAGGTAATGGCTCCCATCCTGGCAGGGGCGTGTCACAGACCAGCAAGAGGAAGATGTTTCTGTTACCTAGCTGATCTCAGCTCTGCAATGAGCCAGAGAGACTGGGAGGCTGGATGTGGAAGGGATTGGGCAGCAGCCTTCACAACGAATGCATTCCTCGTGAACACTCGAAATCTGAAATTCCTTCCTGCTCTGTGCTCAAGCTTAGTTCCCTACAACCGAAGGCAAACCTGAAAACCTCTCCAGTCAGATATCTTCCCTGGAGACAACCACAACAGCCAGAGCTGTGGAAAGATATCCTCAGGGTCTTGGTCCTCTCTTAACTGTTGCTCCCCTTCCTGCTGGGACAGTGACCAAGATCTGGTGAAAGTTTTTGGCATTTTTTGTTCTCCACCTGCAGGACATGACCAGGCCACATATTCCTGGGGTATAATCTGCAGAGGTCAACTTCTCTCTCTAGGGCTTAGCTCATTCTATATTCTTTTTTTTTTGAATGGGGAGGAGGGCATGGCTTTGGGGTAGCAGTTGAAACACGCAACTGTAATTGCCCTGGTCACAAGACATATGGTCAGGCTACAGTGGTGACTGGCAATGGAAATGTCTCAGAGTGTCTGAGGCTGCTAATAAGATGTAGGGGTTGGGGAGGGGGAACAATGAGAGCACTGACCCTAACATTTGCTTTCCAAATGCTTTCACACATATTATTTCACTAAATCTTCTCCTTAGTCCTTCGAGCTAGGAACCAGAATCATCAATGTCTCCATTTTAGATATAAGGGAACAGGGTAACTTCCCCAAGGGCAATGGCTATAGAGCCAGGGCTGGAGCCCAGGCTACTTGATGTCTGGGCTCCTTTTCTGTAGCTCCACACCACCCCATGCCTGAGCTGCACCGCCAGAACCTCTGGGAGAGGGAGCACAGTATCCTGCCTTCAGGGGAAGTGAGAAGCTAGCAAACACATCCCACGCCTTCAAATAGATTGTAGGTACCTGAGGAAAGGCCCGTTGTTGTATTGTCCTTTACATCTCCCATGGCCCGTAGCCTACAGTGTTCCAAGAACAATTTTTAAATGGTTACTTTAGGTAAGATATAAGGAAGAATCCAGCAAAGGAACTGAAGCATCTCGGGGGTTGTGAGCTTCGAACCACAAAAGTAGGACTTATGTCAAGGCTCCAGGGCTCACTGACTGAATAATCTATCGGGACCTGTTTACCCCATCTTCCAAAAGGAGATAAGAATATCCACCCCTCGAGGTGCTAGCAGAACTAAATGAGATGGGAAATGAGAAAGTACACCACATACTGTAATTCCTAACGTTGGGTCTTCCTGACCCTGAGGTTCAGGAGGTCCCCAAATATAAGACAGCAGAGAGACAAGGAAGGTCATCTTCTGAGGGTCTTTAGAGCAGTGCTCATGCACTCCTGCTCCAGGGGGACTGGGTATAGTGCGCCCAGGAGGGGAGGGTGGGCTACGTTCAGGTGGCAAACGGTCTAGTGCATGGTAGGTGCTCAATGAATGCGTTTCCCTTCTGTAGCTGCCCATTCTAGTATATCCTCCATTGTGAGAAGCTGGAGGAGAGGGCAAAAGGATGGTGGTGAGGACCGTCATTTAGGACAAGGCGTCTTGAGGATCCCTCCTAGCCTCGGGGTCTGAAATGACGTCAGCATACGTCTTTAAATAGTGTCAACTGGCACCACTGCTTACTCTTCCGTGCCATTCTTTGGGCCTCTGCTGAGTTGAGGGGTGAATAGGAATCACGGATGACTCTCACTCACATGATGTGCTGGGGAGGTAGTGGTGGGTGTGGCCTCAGTAGCCCGACTCACTGTGGGGGCAGGGCTGTCTTGTGGTCGATTTGGGGGCCTGGGCTGACCTATACACGTGGGCCCCAGAGCAGGTAGGGAGGCCCACCAGGAGGGTGGGAGGGTGCAGTGACTACACCTTGCCATCTGTCTGAGCCCCTGGGAAAAGCCAACTTGGGGCTGAGGTGGAAGATGCGAATACTGGCTTGCATTTCCCGAGGGCTCACTCTTTGCTAAGCACCAGGCGAAAAGCTGAACATGCCTGACCTCATTTAATTTTGAAAGCACCCTTCAAGGTAGGTATCATCCTTCTCATTTCGCAGATGAAGAAACCAGAGCTCGGTAAGGATAATTTTCCCAATATCGCCTACCTAGTAGGTGGCAAAGATTTGAACCAAGATGGTCTGATTTCAAAGTCCACATTCTTCCCACGACACATGCTGGCCCCATCCAAACAGCCCACCAGTCAGGAGCTACAGATAAAATACCACACCTCCTACAGCAGGCAGTAAATCAGCAAAAGGAGAAGCTGGAGGCTGGCAGAGAGCAGATCTTTATCAAGACACTTCAGGAGCAGGAGAAATATTTCCACCCTTCTCCCAGCCAAAGAACTGGCTGTGTTTATAAGATGAGACACATTTTGAGGAGAGAGGAAGAAGGGTGTAATCTCAAGCTAAAACCACCGCCCACACCAAAATAAACTTGAAGGCAAACTGGGGCCTCAAGGATTTTGTTCAGTTGCTTATGTGCGTGTCTGGGAGCATGTGAGTAGGTGTAGGGA
>NW_006778270.1:1922902-1942624 GCF_000442215.2 Lipotes vexillifer | reverse complement strand
TGTAGGGAATGAAAGGCAGGAGAAGGCAGGTAAGGAAAAGCAGTATCTTTGTCATACCCAGCGGCATTTATCAACTCTGCTTCCCTCCCGGAACTTACACTTCTCCCACACTTACTTATTTCCTCTTTCTCTTCCCTGCTCTGGAGCAGAGAGCTAACAGGGTTTAGTGGATGAGCAGACTTTGGGTGGGTTTGCTCTCCAAATCCACCACCTACTGAGTTGTCCAATAAATACACATGACATGAATGAATGGGGAGATAATTTCACCTCCCTGAGCCTTGGTTTTCTCATCTGGAAAGATACGTAGTTCTAGTCCCTGTGTTGCAGGGCTGTTGGGAGGATTAAATAAAGCGAAGTGCTTAGCACGGTGGCTGGCACAATAAATGATGTGATGACCAATAAATGTTTGTTGCTTTGCTCAGTTTCTCAACCTCAGCACTACGACATTAGGGGCAGGATCATTCTTTCCTGTGGGGGCTGTTCTGTGCATTATAGGATGTTTATCAGCATCCCTGGCCTTTATCCACCAGATGCCAGTAGCACCTCCTGCCCCCCAGACGTAACAATCAAAAATGTCTCCAGATTTTACCAAATGTCCATAGAATCACCCGAGTTGAGAGATACTGGCTTAATGTAATTAACGATGATATTAGCACCAAGTAATATATTTGAAAGCACATAGCAGGCACTGATAGTAATATTCATTATTTTGAATGAGCGAACGTATGAATGAACATGCTAAGTAAACATGGGTGTAGTTCTGCATCTTCAAACCCTTGGTGGCAGGAGGTGTACAGTCTACTAAGTTCTGGACTCCGAAAGGTTGATGGAATCACAGAGGGGGATGGGCAGGGCACCACCCGGACCACCTTGGTGTCTCCGCTGCCAGCTCTCTTTTGGCATCGAACTGGTACCTACTGGGATTTGCAGATGGAGCACTGACAGGTGGGTGAGGCTGTGAGCTAAGTGAGGCTGAAGGAATTTTCCCCTCTGAGAAAGGGCAGTCCCAAAGGGATCTGTCTGCAGCAACTGATGGCTCGAATTTCTGTGTATGAGATGTGATTGCTTGAATCATGTGCACTCCCCGAAGAATCTCATGCTTTGCCCATGGCCAGCCGGAGACACTGCTAGGAACTTCTGAAGTCCTACCTTACCTGGAGGACACACATGCAAGCCCCTTTTGACTCCCATCAAGAAGATGTCTTACTACTGGGGCAGAAAGATGACTCCTGTCCTAGGAGTTTTTCCCTCCTTCCCCCTCCCCACTTTCCCCCTCTCCTTTCTTTCTTTTTAAACATGTATTGAATCTCTGCTACATTAGTTGGTCCTACAGACACAGAGGTGATAAGTGCAGCCCCTATCCCAAAACTGCTGAGTATACTGAGGGCAGAGAAAGAAAAAAAGGGTGATGACAATACATACAATGATAATAGGTAACATTTACTGAGCCCTTATCCTATTTTGGACACGTATCCTATTTTGGACACTGCTCTCTGTGCTTTACCTATATTGGCTCATTTACATGTAGCTCCACAACAAGCCTGTGAGGCAGAAACTATTATTATTTCTAGTTTGCACATGAGGAGATAGGCACAGAGAGGCGAGGTGATTCTTACTATGCCACCCAGGTACTAAGGTGCAGAGTCAGGAGTGGAATCCAGGACAGCTTGGGCCTGGACTCTTCTTAACCACTATGCTCCCTGCTCTGATAGCCATGTGATGGGGTGCTATGAAGCACACAAAGGGGGGCCTTCCTGGAGGAGGTGATGCCATAGTACCTTGAAGATGAGAAGGTGTTAGGCGGGTAGGACAACACGCGCAAAGTCCCGAGGTGAGAAGGCCATGGAGATGCAACAACGTCCAAAAAGCAAGTCTTAGCCCCCCTGTGTGCATCCCCGCCCCTGACCTCATGGCTGGGTTAGAGCCGTGAACTCAGCTATCAGGACTCCTGCCTCTGGCCTGGGCTGGTTCTCTGGACACTCACTCGGAGCCACCCATTTGGCCTCCTGTCCTAGCCTGTGCTGTCTGATTTGGCTTTACAACCAAGACCGGGGCTGATACTCTGTCTCCTGCCTGTGAGGTCTTCAACGATCCACTCCTCCCTTAGGCCTGATCTAGTCTTCATGCTTCAGCCCTCACTCACCTCTTGGTCTTGATCTGGGTTCTTTCTGTCTCACCTTGTTCTGCTGCCACTTACACCAAGTTTGGGAGTGGGAGTTTGTGTGTGTGTGTGCGTGTGTGTATGTGTGCATGTGAATGTGTACCTGTACTTGTGTACGTGCGTGCATATGTGTATCCGTGCGTGTATCTAATACGTGCATGTGTACGTACGTGTGTATGCATGGTAGGTGGTGAGTATGGTGTATGCATACCTGTTACAAGGGGTACACACCACTCGATGGTCAGGTAGGCCCAACATTTCATCTTCTGTCATTTAAATCTGATACATATAAAATAGATGAGAGCAAGATGCTTTGACTGAAGGGGGATGGAACTGGGGGATTAGAGTGGTCACCTTAGAGCTCAAAGGCACACCGTCTAAAAACCATTAGACAGACTCAACATTTTAGGGTCAAAGACTGCTTTGAGAATCTGATGGAAGCAATGGGCCCTCTACACAAAAATTACAGACATACAAATGTTTGCATAACATTTTTGGGGGTAGATCATGAGCCCCCCTGAACCCAGGAACACTTGTTAAAAGTCCTGTGCATTCAACTTCTGCCACATCCTCCTACTGGGTCTCCCTGCCCCTCTGACTTTGCTGGGGAGAGTTATAAGAGGTTGGCAGCTGCAGCACAGGGAATGATGAAACCCAGACAAGTCCTACCATTGCTTCGTTTGCTCAAGGAGAGGAGAGGCCCAGGATTTGGAAAGCAAAAGCTTCTCCTACTCAAATTCCTATGACAAGGGCATGGCTGTTAACATTGCTCCCACATGGCCAGCCCTAGGTGGCTTGGGTGTCAGAGATGATTGTTGCCTCAGTTTCCACACTAGCTTAAAGCCTGTGGGCTCCTATATCTAGAATGGGCAAGGGATGGGCATCCAGGGTCCAACCATAGTGTCATTGCTGGGTGATGCTGGGCAAATCTCTTGACTCCTCTGGGCCAGTTTCCTCATCCAGAAGACCACAGTCCATGGGGTTGTTAGGATGACTAGATGAGCTCAAAATGAGTGCTATATACATGAAAGCTCTTTACATACCTCAAACCGTTAAGTAAGATTAAGGGGGTTCTTAGTATCTTGGCATTCAGAGAATGACTGGGAGATTTATACCAAGAGAGTTGTCTTCTTCCGGACTGGGAACTAGGGAGATTTATCCAGGGTCATCTCTCGATAAGTCCTGGGGTAGCGGGGGGAGCTCACAGCTTAGGGCACTTAGCTCCGGACAATCCCAGCAACATCCAGGGGTCCTGGAGTCATCTGCTCCCTCTTTCAAGGCTCCCATCCCTCAGCCCAGGAAAGAGACTCTAGAACAGCCTCTTGCTACAGCTCCCCTGGTCCTTTGTGCTCTGGTTGGGGCTCTAGTCTACTACGAGATGTAAATCCACTTCCAAGTTCACAGTGAGGGAAAAATGAGAAGGTTCTTCATTGGGTCTGCCTGCTGTTAATGAGCTGATCTGGGGGAAAAGACTGAGTGAAAATGAACAGTCACTACCCAGAGTCACTGGAGTGTTCCTTGCAGCTGGCCCCAATGTATGTGTTTTATGTGGCGCTCAGGCTGCCGGTGCCTGGGGCCCACAGGCAGGTTTATGAGATTAAAGCCCAGTGCCCAATAAATAATTTAGCAGCTTACTGCAAAAATACAGACACGCAGTGTAATAGCTACTATCTCCAGCAGCCTGATGTGTACGGACATTTTAAATGCACGTCACTTTCATCTACTTGCTTCCATTTGATGCGGGGTCCAAAACCAAAGAAGGAAGAGAAAAAGAACATCACCTCCACCCTCTGTCCGCGTCCTGCCACTAAGATGGGGTTGATGAGAAAGAAAACTCTTCAACACACTAATTATTCAGGGCTTTGCTGGCTATCCTTCCCCACCACCCAACTCCTTCTATCTCTGCTCTATTCTTTGCTTGCGGTTCCTGTTTGTGTGTGCAGAAAGAATCTGAAATCTCCACTAGACTAATTACTCATTCAGAATTTGGTTTTCTTCTCCCAGGGGTGCCTTTTATGGAGCAAAGCTGGCTCCAGGTGCTGGCTCCTGCAGAGTCGCAAGTGACTTGCTTATGGATGCAGCTCAAAGCTGAAATAAATAAATATCACCGCCATGACCACCAGAAACCTGGCTGAAGTTCTAATGAGGCGGAAGTTAGTGGTGATTGATTGGTAAGACTTGGTCTTGGGCATGAGGGAGGGGCAGAGGATTGGAGAGGGAAGAAGGAAGAGGCTGGGGTGGGCGTCACAGGGAGAGAGGGTGGGAGGAGGCAGAGACACTTGCAGGCAGTGGCTCCAAGATCTAGAAGCATCAATGGGACATGAGTGGCACAGTAATCTATGTAGCAACATGAGCTAGCAGCAGAAAACGATGCCAAAGGGAACCATCCTCTTCTTATTGGAAAGTTTACTGGTTCTGATCAAAGTTCAGGGACAAGTGGCTTCAGTGGGAATGAGGGAGAGTGGTAGGATTTCCCTCTAGCTCTTGAAGAAATCTGGGAGGGTGGCATCCACTTCTGTACCAACCCCTTGATTCTCCTTCTGTGGGTAGCATCTACTCCAGACCCACTGGCCCCTGGGCTTGTACAGACACCACCAAGCTTACCCAAGCCCCCCTACGTTTTGTGCCTCCTTGGCCTTGGACGCATTTACTGCCAGTGGCTGTGGCTTATCTCCCGTTGTTTATGGCCTGGGACAGGCTGCCTACAAATAGGTCCCCAAAGAGTGGGGAAATGCAGGCACCTGCCATTCTTTGAAGCTCTTTCCAGAAATGAAAAGGACAGTCATAAAATGTGGCATGCGGGGGAGGAGGTGGGGTGGGGGTGACATGCATCATAAAAAGCGTAATGGACTAATGCTAATACACAGACTGGCTGCAGCCCAGGGGTGTCTGCTGGGTTCAGACATAAATATTGGGGAGGCACCAAGGAGACAGATTTTTTATTTCTTTGATTTGATGGGGAGAGGCTGGGCATATTTTTTCCTCTATTTCTCTGACTGTGGCCATTCCTCTGGCGAGACCACCAATCTGTTTGAGACTGAAGCTACTCAGTGTTTTATGGCTTCCAGAGCAGTTAGACTCTTGGAAAGACTGGAGGTGCAGAAGCATTTGTGGGTGCATCACATTACCTCACAGGGTCAGTCCACTTGGGGGTTTTGTTGGCGTCATCCAAGATCTTGCAAGTGACAAGAGATCAGAATGGGGTGAGTGTCACCGTGCTGGATGTATGCTCGAATCCATGTATGAGTAACTAGGTACCTGCCCAACATCAGGCAAATTTTGAAAATTAAAGGGACTGATTTATGTCCTCTGCTTCATGGGAACCAAAAGAACAGCAACCCCAGCAATAACCCAACACGAATCTCCATCCCCTCTTAACTTCAGGCATAAAGAGTAAAACAGCTGTTTGTTAACTAATGGCAAATTCAGGTACTTCAGGACTGAACCAAGCACAATGTTTTCGAGGGTTTTCTACATTCTCTGGCTAATGTTGGCCATTGGCCCACTGCTATCTATCCACGCATTTGTCTTGAAGTATGCCCATGCATAGAAAGGGTAAATGTACAGTGGAGGTATGGGCAGAAAGCAGAAGCGAGTAAGAATCCTGTATGAAAAGGGCCTCCATTCCAGGTGAGGCTATGGTGCCCTCGCCCCTTTCTTCGTACCTTGAAGCACTCAGCGCCTAGGAGTTGTGCTCAAGCTCTGGGCCCTGAACTCAAGGACGGATTCAGTCCACCTAGAACCCTGGGCTACCTGAGAATAAAGAGAAACAACAGAAATTGTGGTGCCTATGGTGGGGTGAGAAGCCCCGGCTCAGCCTTTCAGTGTGTGTGAGAAAAAGACCGGAGGCGTTTGGAATTCATGTTGCAGTTCACCATTTGTTTGGAAGAGTTAATTTTCCATGTGCTGTCCCCGAGAAGAGGTGGGAAATAAAGGGGCAGTCTTCCGAATGCCATGGGTACCGAGAGCTAGAGCCTTTTGTCCTCTGCATCTGGGTATATGTGAGAGGAGGAAGAGGAAGGGGAGTGAGGAATCTTATTAGGTGTGGAAGGCCCATGATAAGCAATTGAGACACTTCTCTAACCTCATTATAATCCTTATGAAGTAGGTATTATTATTCCTGTTTTAAAGGTGAGAACCCTCAAATCTGAGTTTCCAAGAGGTTACATAACTTAGCTAAGATCACAAACTTAATACATAGTAGGGTTAGGACCTGAACTTAAACCACTGTCTTCTCACAATGACATAAAAATACGAAAGGAAAAAAAAATCAATAAATGATGATTTGGAGGAAAAATTATTTTCAGTCTGACAGTCAAAAGAGCAGGGACAAGTGCATCTCTTATGCCAAGTGGTGCATATTATTCCCAGCGATGAGGGGCGGGTGTCACCACGTGTGCCACTGTTAGAAAAGGATTAGAGGACCCTTGTGTGCATGATGACGTGTGATTACTCAGAGGGTGAGTGGGGCATTGAGTCTCCAGCGCTGACCTGGGTGCCTGATGATAATAAATGACTGGGCTCCCCAGTAAATAAATATGCTGCGGATTTACCTGGGAAAGCACCTCATCATGAGAGAGAGCTCATCCTTTCCCACCAGGTGTAGCAGTGGGCCCTTTTATGTGTGAGGTTAACCGGCGCTCTCTGGATGGGAACCCTTGGAATCAGTTGTGAGTGGGGGTCTTGCCCAATCATCTACCTAAAAATGAGGCCAATTGGGCCTATCAATAGGGGTTTGGCTCAGCTCCTTCCAACCAAGCTTGGGGCATACCAAGACGTTCCTCTTCCCTCAGTTGGCTCATAGCCACCTGAAAGTCTGAGAAAGAAATCACCAGAGTACCTAGTCTTTTAGCCTAAGGTTAAAGTTAGACTTAAAGAAGACCTTCCTGACTCTGAGCTGTCGGACCCTAGACCATAAGCAAGCAAATTGGCTCTGGAATATCCTTTCCTAAAGATTTCAAAGAGAGGGAGAGATACCTAATTGCTGCCCACAGCTCTGGACAAGGGGGAACCTTCCCTCCAGCCTTACCTTTGCTTGCTGATATTTTAGTAAAGGCCCAATACAAATATAGAATGTATAATTTTCACATCATTCTTGGCAAATCCCAGGTGCGGCCCATTAGCAGAGTTCCAAGGATGCCATTTTCTATCAAGAAAAAGATATGCCGCATCAGAGTGCTTAGCTAAGGGCCCTATTAATAGCAATCCTAATTATATGGCTGCAAATTTAATTCATAGCAATGATTAGTGTCAGAATCAAAGGCATCAGGCATCAATATTGATGGAATTGCATAAGCTCCATAAACAGAGAACAAGCATTCGGGCCCATCCCCCCAGCAGTGGTTTGCTGTTAACTATTACATTAAATGTCTCTTCCAATTTTGCCAGATCAAAATGAGTCCATTTCTCAGTGTCCTCCTCCCCCACCCGAAACCTTTGCCCGGCCAGCTCTGAATGGGTATGACTGGCACACAAAAGATCCCAGACAGCGTCTTTGAAGGAAAGCCCGGGGCCTCCAAGGGATGCACGGGTGATGGGCCCAGGCCCCACACTTTACACGGCAGCTCTTGGCCTTGTCAGTAACACTCCTTTGTCTCCCCTTCAGAAAGCTCACAGCAAACAATGATGCCTGGAGAAAGGGGAGTCAGCTGGGGACTGTGTGTGGCACAAAGGCTGCCACTCCATCCATTGTGGCCTGGGCTGAGATGGGTGGGAAGGGGAGGAGGAGGCGTGAGGGGAGTGACACAAGGCAGCGTGTGCCGAGGTGACAGCTGCCACGTCCCGGTTTTCCAGGGGATCTTGGCTGGAAAGAGTGCAGAGTTAGTCCTTCCACTCTTCTCTCCTGCATCTTCTTGCAGCTCTCTGTAGGGCAGGTGGTGGGTTACAGAGGGACCAACAGAAACTCAGAGAAGGGCGATAGAGTGCTCAAAGTTAGTGGTTCACAAAGCCCAGGTCTGGAGTCAGAGGGATCTAGATTCCAATCCCAGCTGTCCAATTAGTAGCAGTGTGACTCAGCAAGTTACCTAACTTTGTTGAGCCTCAGTCTGCTCATATGGAAGATGGATGTAATATTAATCCTTACCTTACAAGGGTATTGTGAGGTTTAACTAAAAAATTACGTAGCTCAGGGCTTAGGACATAGTGAGTGTCTAAGTTATAATAGGCCCACTCCCTGAAAAATAAATAAATAAATAAAGAAAGAAAGAAAGAAAGCAGCATGCCTAGAAAAAGTACTCATATGTAAAACTTGAGGTTCCCAATTCAGTGTTCTTCTGACTTGTCAGAACTTCTTATCCCCAAGGCAAGCATTTTGTGGGTAAGCAGGCCTCCTTGCTGGCCAGGCTCTAGAAAGATCCTCAAGTCACATACAGTGAGGGCTCAGCAATGCTGGGCACCCCAGAGCAAGGCTGTATGGCCAGGCTTGGGATAGGAAGTTCAGCTAGACTCCTGCCCTGGAGAGAACGATCCCCAGACCAATTTTAGGTTCTGCTTAGGGAATGCTTGCATGCTAGGGAAAGGCAGAGGTCAGCCTGAGGTTTTGTGCAGAGGGAACGTTGTTCCATATGATACAGAGAGAAGGGCCCCAAAAGTAAAGTCTAAAAACCTGGATTTTATCTTGCTTCTGTTGCTAAGGACCTGGGTGATTTTGTGCAGATCACTTAACCTTTCTAGGCCTCAGCTGTCTCATCCACAAAATAGAACAATAAACATCTCACCTGCCCAAAGTCTGTTGGCTGGACTAGTTTTCTGAGGGCCTTTCCAGTTATAAAATCAGGGGAACATTCCTGACCTTGTGTGACGGAGTCCACCTTCCCCCTGGGGGGTGGGGATGACCCCTTTGCAGGGTCCAGACTTCATGGCCTCTTCTCCTTCCTTGGCTGCACTCTCATCCACCCCTGAACACAGAAGTGTGAGAATTCCTGATTTGCTACTAAAGGCTGTTAATACTATTGCCCCTTCCAGGTTAGGTGGGGACGCCCAGCTGGTGTCAGTAGCCTTTGAAATCCAGTGAGGTTTTGGAGAATGATGGCTGATTGGGACAATCCCAGAGGCACCAGCTCCTAAACTTGTGCCCCATCTTGAAGCCTAGAAACCTTACTGGAGGCTGAGGCCAGAAGAGGAACAAAATCCCAGGAAGAAACTTAAAGGACAGAACCTCAGGGTGACCTTCAGCACCTTGCATCTCCATATATCTCCTGCTTCTCTGGACAGAAGGACACATGATAACAGGAAGGAAAGAGAAGTTCAAGTAGCTGCAAGCTTTTAGCTTCATCATTGTTGGACTATACAGGTGAATGAGGTGTGTGCTGCACCATCTCCACCTGAAATATTTGTAGCTCTGATTCCAATCTTCCCTTGATCTACCCTGTGACCCTAAGCAATCCATAATAATCCATAAGCTCTGTGAATTTCAGTATCACCATCTGTCACGGAGCAGAGAAATATCTCAATCCTTCCTGTTTATCCTAAATGCTATGGGATTAGTGAGGTAATGGAAACCAAGGGAATCTGGGTCCTTAGAAAAGGATGGTAATGGTGTAGGAGTGGTAGCAGTAACACTAGTAGAGTCACACTTACAGCAATAATGGTAATTGCAGCAATAGCTGCCATTTATTAAGCATCTGCTACACGCTGGGCTCTATATTAGGTACTTCATATCCCCCAAGTCTGACATGCATAGCAATCTTGCAAGGTAGCATCAGTGGACCAGTTGATGACATTAAGGTCTGCCCAAGATCACACAGTTCATTGAAGGTGGAGTCGTGTAGCCCTAGGATATCATGGTTGGCTTGGGAACATGCAAAGGGCAGAGACTGGCCCCGTTTTAGTTAATTCTGCAAAGCCATAAGAGCCGAACCACCACTTCCCCCAGCCCGGCCCTGAGGAGGGGTCAGTACCTATTGTTTGGTGATATGGGACTCGGAAAGCTCTCACTGGTGACTAATGCAGCTGGATGCCGGTGTCCAGCAGGATTAGATTAGTTCAGCCCAGCTGGTCTAGCCTTCTAAGTATTTTTTTTTCCCATGACACAGGGCTGGGGGCAAGGGGCAGGATTCTCTTCCTCCATCTGACCTTGCAAACATGTCGCTAAAAAAGAGGCTGATCTGACAGCTCCACTCCCCCAGGGAGCCAGAGAAGAAGCGGGCTTCAGGGGAAGCCTCAAAGATGTTGGTAATAATAATGGAAAGCACTTTTGTTGCCAAGCACCATAGTAAGAACTTCTCATACATGATTTCACTTAGTCCTTCCAACAACTATGCAAAGTGTTTATTACTACCCACTCCACAGAAGAAAAAAATTGAGGCTCACAAGTTAAGTAACAATAGTAGTGATATTTAAATGCATATAAGCTCAGCACCCCACTTTACATAAATGATTTCATTATGTTCTATTTTTTTCATTAGCACTTATTATCTTCTAAATATACTGTATATTGTGCGTTCTCATTATTTTCTTTCCACATTAAGGTATAATCTTCACTAGGGCAGGCGATGTTGACAGTTTTGTTTGCTACTGTATACCAAGCAAATGGCGCATAGTAGGTATTCAATACATTTTCGTTCAAGAATGAATGATTTCATTTAGTCCTCATTACAATCTCATGCGGCAGGTATTATAACTGTCTTCATTTTACACATGAGGAAACTGAAGCTCAGAGGTCACACAGCTAATAGACTGGAGTCAGAACTGCATACTGTAAGCTCATATGCTCTCTGTTATGCAAATAGGTTCCTACCTGAAGACAAGAGGACAGCACCAGCTGGTCTTTGGAGGTCCTGTCCAACCCCAAGATATATGTCCGTTCTCTGTATCCACAAGCAGGCAAGGCTCAATGACCTAAAAGGATGTGCATCTATGTGGTCTGTATTTTCCTAAAGATGACCGCTCTGTAAACATTAGCACCTTGGCTTCTTAAACAGTCTACAGAGCCTATTTGGGTCACCTGGATTCTGTGAGCTTGAATCATTACACCTGTGCTTCACCTGCCCTGAGATAAAGCCCCGAGCTCCAAAGGGCTCCCTCTTGGAGTGCAAAGCACCACGCTGAGCACACAGCCTGACTCCTCACACCGGGATTATCCAAGATTGAAGCACACAGGAGCCGCACAAAAGGTGCAAAAAATAAATGCATCTTTAGTTTCTCCCTTTCAGAATGACTCTGTCAGCTGGGGCTCTGGATAGAAACCCACACCCTCTCTCTCCACCTGTCACGGTCGAGCAGAGGGATGTGGTGGTCAGGGGAGGGGTTTTGGAAGGATTCTGTAAATATGCCCCCTTCCCTGTGCCAGCCAAATGCTGCCTTTCCCAGGTTCCAGAAGACCAGTTCTTGGTACCCAAGAGGCCTATAAAACAACAAAACAAACAGCGAGTTTGGCGGCAGGAGCCTGGGCAGGGAGCCAAAGTCATTACTAGGGATGTGGTGGCGAGTTCTGAGCCACCAGCCCACCTCCTCTGCACAGGCTCTGGGGCAGGGGGAGAGGGCATCTGCTGCCCACTACCCCAGCCCCCAGAGCTGCTGAGATGCATCAGGGACACAGAGCATTAGCTCAGCGGTCACAGGTCCCAAGAAATCCGCTAGGTCTCCTAGAATGAGACCCGCAGCCCTGGCTCTTTACTCAATCCAGGGTTCACAATGAGAGACGAGTGAATCATTTCCACCCCGAGGAATGAGTGGCTATTGTTTGGTGGTGTTGGCACAGCGAGAAAGGTATGTTTCTCAGCTTTTCATCCAACTTGGCTTTCCGTCTGCCAAGACAACTCCACCCCACAAGGAAGCCAAGTAGCAGGTTAGGAACTTCCGTGCATGTTTTGGGAGGAAGTATAAATGCCAATGTCAATTTTGCCAGTGGATTGGCCATGTAACCTTGGACGAGATATTTCATTTAACATCCCGGTGGCTCAGTTTTCCACATCTGTAAAATGGAGTGGAGATGCAGGGAACCATCGCCATACTTAGTTGATGTACTAGTGGAGGATGGAAAGGACCGTGGAAAGATATCTCATAAATAATCAGTGTTATCAAGTAACTGAGCAATAACCCCAGGGCCTGGGAGAGTTCATACTTTGGTGCTCCCAATGGATTCTTTCCAGTGCCTAAGCTGCTACTGCGAGAGGCTCACAGTTTTCCTGGCCTGGCTCAGTAAATCGTTTGTGAGCTTACAAAGAGAAGAATAAGAACGGGAAGGGACGTCGACAGGGTTTCCTGTGAGCTGCGGACTGGAGACCTTGGGGTGGTATGTCCCATAGGGAAAGGCAGAAAGGATTTTCCTCAAGCATTTCACAGGCATTTTGGTGGCTGCCTTAGCTAATGGGAAAGAAGGTGGTGGCAAAAGAGGTCCCGGCCCTCCCCAGACCTTGAAAAGGCTAAGTCTCTGTGGATTTGCAAAAATGTCCAGGAGTCCGATACTCCTGGCGCGGGTGGCAGGGAAGGGGTTGCCTGGGCCTCTGTACCTGCCTCTCGGCTGAAGGCAGAACTGCCTCTGATGCAGGTGAGGCAGATAGCTGGCCATGCTCTCCTGGGATCTACGGGCAACAGTGTAAACGCGGCTCCCTCCTCCCAGCTTGGTCAGCATTGCTGAGAGCACTACCCCACCCTCTACCAAACAGTGTTAACCAGAAAACAGGCTCTTTTCCTGTCGCAGCAGTTCTCTTGTTTCCTAGACCCCTCATCCCATGGCCACCCTCCAACCCTCCCCCTCCCCTGCAGACCTATCCACCACATCCTAACTTCCTTCCTTTGTAAACCAGCCACGTCAACAGGAGTCACTCTTGGTGTCTGGTTCTCTTCCAACGCATGCAAGTAGGTCTCTGGCCTGGAGGAGGTACATTTGAGATAAATTTCATGAGCAACTGATGTGTGAGAGACACTGGATCTGGCTGTGGGGATGGGTGACAAATACGGAAAAGAGGGCCCCTGTCCTCCAGGACCTGTGAATCTCAAGAGAAGTGGACACGTTATTCGGCAGCTGCTCCCGCACCAGATGCTATTGGAGCAAAGTGGCAGGGGGGTCTGAGGAGGGCGCTAGTCACAGTGCTGGAAGGGGCGAGGTGAGGGACATGTCACCAGGCCTTGAGCATCAGGAGAGGCTTCCGGCGGCAGGGTTGCAGGAGAGAACAGCGAGCCAGCACCTCCTGCTGCTGTGAGGCCCTGGGGTCGAGGGGCCAGAGGAGGCCCGAAGAAATGGGAAGCCAGGGCTGAGGCAGTGGTTTTAGCAGCTGCAAATGGAGGGGAGGAACCAATGGGACTTTGTCCCAAACCCTAGAGAGTCCTGTTTCCCGGTCCCAGCGTCTTCTGCCCTCTCAGCTCGGGCCCCAGGACCTGCCTCCTGGACCCCTCCCTTCAACCTGGGAAATATTGTTAAATGAGTCTGTAGTCCCTGTTGCCACTACTCTTCCTCGTGTGCTTTGGTATTAGCTCCGGGCATCTCTTAGGCGGACTCCCACCGCCTGCTCTTGGCCAGGAGGGATGTCGGCACAGTCAGCCGTGCCCAGCCCTAGGAGGCCCTGCTTTCCCTCCCCTGCCTCTTGCCCCAGGCCTGCCTGCCCTCATCCTCTGGGTCCTGCCTTGCCCTGTCTGGGCCAAGCACCTCCCCGCTGACCCTCACGGGCTTTCTGCTACACACCCAGGGCCAGCGTGAACCCAGTTGTGACTTCAAAGCCCACCCCCAGGGTGCCTTGGCCTTCCCCGCTCTGCTCCCCTTCTCTGTCCTCCCTTATCTCCCACCCCTACTGAGGGAGTCAGAGAAATAGGGGCGGCATAAGTGGGAAGGTCATGTGCTTGGTGCGGGTGCCTCTCCACAGCTTCCCTGATCGGTGGCCACCCAGTCTCTGCTTCAGTATTTCCACTGACTGGGAGCTCATTCCCTCTTGAGTCAACTCTTTCCATGACGGGACAGTTTGGCTGCAAGAAGCTTCTACCTCCTATTAAGTGGAAAACTATTTTACCGGGACTCCTACCTGTTGGCCCTCTTCTGCCCTCTGGGGCCACACTGAATAAGTTTAATTCATCTTGCACAGCTTCGTGGAGAAGCATGATTGTGAAACCAGACGATCAAGGTTCAAACCCTGGCTCTGCCATTTACTTGCCATGTGGCTCTTGGACACATTTCTTTACCTTTTCTGGCCTCTATTTCCTCAGCAGCAAAATGGAGGTGACAATGGCACCTACCCCATCGAGTTGTATAAAGATTAGTTAGTAGATAGCAAGCGCTTAGAATATCACCTGACACATAATAAGTGCTCAGTAAATCACAGTCTGTGAAGAAAGCCGTTTCGTCTCCTCCCTTCCACTTCTTCCCTTGGGTTAACATCCTTTTAAAAGTATTCTCCGTACAGCATGGCTCCCACATCCTTGCAGGCCTTGTTGACCTGGCTCTTTGGTTGGCTTAAGCCCTCTTACAATGTTATCTCCCATGGGAAGTGGAGCCTCCACTTTTCATGACCTTCTGTTAGTGTGGTAAAGACTCATTAACTTTGCCACCAGTTGGCTCGCAAGGTCAGCGAAAGTCCCAAGATCCTTTTCACTTGATCCTCGAGGGCTTGAGCCTCACAGTACTCTACACCTTGGCTTCAACTTCGCCAAGTCCTCCAAGCCCCTCTGTGCACTCTAGACCTTGCTGGCACGTGCTTTGCATCTTCTCAGTGCGGCACCCAAGGTCTAGAGGGCCCTTCTCTCCCATCCCCAGCTCATCACTTTGTCTGTCTCATTCAGTCTCAGAGCAAATCCTAGTAAGCTTCCTCCTCCATGAAGCCCTCCAGGTTAATCACACTGTGGCAGCTGATTTCTCTGGAATTGTTCCATCCCTGTGGTGAATCCTGGCCTATCTTCTTATCACCTCTGATGCACTGGCCCTTAGTCTAGGCAAGTGTTACACCTCTTGGTTCTGAGGTCTCGTCCTTATTCTGCCTGTTCCCTCTGCACGTTTGTGGCTCAGAAGGCAGTGGTCTCGTCTGCACTGTTCTCTGCCTGGAGAGCAGAGGGCAGGTATGAGCAAGTATGTGACACACCACAGAACAACACCTCGTGGTCCTGCCACTTCTAGGCAGTCCCTGCTTCCTCTAATCATCCCCACTCGGGGACATCCTGTCCTATGTGCTGCCATGGACGGAGACCACACAGTCTGAAAGACACCTGGTTAGGCAGGGAAGAAGTGAGTGGTCCTGACACACCCTGCTTCCCTCCCCTCTCCAAACTCTTGGCTAGTGGTTTTTTTGTTTTTTTTTTTCCTTCCTGTGTTGAAAGAGCTATGCGGCCTGGACCATGGCAGGGTTTCCTGGGGACATTCCATAAATTCCTCATGGGCCCGTTTCTCTGGGTAAATGGGAGGCCAGTGGGAGCCTGGCTTTAGTATCAGGTGCCTCAAAGGCGTGTGGGTGGAAAGGAAGGGTGAGTCGCCCAGAGGAGATGGAGTGGTATCATGAGCTCACAGAAACAACTAAAGAACATCAAAGTGAAGAGAGAAGGAACAGACAACTGCAGGTCGGAACAAGCTGTGGGCAGCCATGCCCCAGCCTCGCCCTTGAACCCTCTGACTTGCCTCCCTAGCAACTTGTCTGCTGGGGTTCCAACAGGCCTAAGAGAACTTGGCTACCTTGAGTGTGTGGCTTGAAAAGAGAGATATGGGAAGGTCAGCCCAGGGCCCTTTGAGCCTGGCTGGGTGGTTCTTCCTTTATTCAGTCCTCGTCCACCCATTTGGCAAACATTAATTCCCTAACTCAGATCCAGGGCTGAAGAGAATGGAGGCCCTAGCCCCTGGCTGAACACTGCAGCAAGCCTGAACCCGAAGGCTGTTCTCAGCCACCACCCCTGGGGTTCCGTGGCTGCTTCTTTAGGTAAAACAGGTGTCAACTCGGATGTCAGGACAAGAGGCAACTTGTCTTCATCTCTAAGCTTGGACGAGTCACTTTTCTTCTCTGGGCCTCAATTTTCCTGCCAAATACCACTAGTATTGGGCTAGATGGTCTCTAAGGTTCCTTAGAGAATGGTTTTATTTTTCGAGACAGTTTTGAGGCCCATCCCAGGTGGGAACACTTGGTGAAAGGATGAGGCAGAAAGAAGGAAATAAATATGAACAAGGCATGACCCCTGCCTTTAACAGAACTTTCAAGAGAATAAAGGAGACAGAATCACAGGAATGATCCAGAACAGTGACGGAAGGTGCAGGAAGGATAGGAGAAAATGCTGAGCACTAGATTAGTTGTGGCTCCTGCTGGCCTTCCAGAGCCTTTGTGCAATTGAGAAACAGGTGGTATTTATGGGCAGATGAGTCAGCTCCAGGAGCTCCTCTGGGGGTATGTTTATACCCTAGGGTGTATGGCTTGACAAGGAGAGTTCAGATTGGATTTCAATTCCCATAGGCACCTCGGCCCAAAGTCCCTGGGTAAGTCACAATCTACCCAGCTGTATAGATAACCCTGCAGGAAAGTAGCCAGCCTCAGGGGTCCAAGTTGAACCCTTTCTTGATAGAATATACCACTTTTTTTTTTTTTTGCGGTACGTCAGCCTCACCGCTGTGGCCTCTTCCGGACGTGCAGGCCCAGCGGCCATGGCTCACGGGCCCAGCCGCTCTGCGGCATGTGGGATCTTCCCGGACCGGGGCAAGAACCCGCGTCCCCTGCATCGGCAGGCGGACTCTCAACCAGTGCGCCACCAGGGAAGCCCCAGAATATAACACTTTTTAAAAATCGAAGTAGACTCGATTTACAATGTTGCGTCAGTTTCAGGTATACAGCAAAGTAATTCAGTTTTAAATACATATATGTATATATCCTATTCCAGACTCTTTTCTAGAGTACACCACTTTTAAATCTTAGTGGAATCTCAGAAGGCCAACTCCTTCCCTCTCCACTTCTGGGAAAGCAAACGCCGGGACCACACTCATCCTCACTCTCCCGTACCTGAAACCAAGCCAGGGCCCACAGTCCCAGGCCAAGTGGAGGGCACAGGACAGGTACAGGTGGGCACCTCTCCACAGAGTGAGGAAAGGGTTAAAGGGCTTTGGCATCATGAGAAAGAAGGCGTCTCCACATCAACCCAGACCAGTTTTTCTCACCTCCTTTGGCAGCAACTCAGAACAAGCAGAACACGGAAATTCTTCCTCAGGCTCCCTCCCTGCCACTCTCCCTCTACATTCCCAAACAACATCTCTCCTGAGGCTCTAACTGGATTAGGAGGAAAGAGCCACAGGGCTGATGTCAACATCAAAGGGTGAGATGCGGTGAGGTCTGGCCTGTGTCTTGATCCACAGGTGCTGGGACTGGGGAAAGGTGGCAGGAGGGTGAGCTTGGGAAAAAGGGATTAGCAGGGACTGGAAAGAACATGGCTGCTGTAATCCCACATAATAAACCAGACTGTGCTCCGTCTCTACACCTTAAGCGCTAGACGAGCAGGTACATGCTTCCGGCTTCAGCCCGCCGCGCAGGAGGCTTCCCGTGCTGCCAGTCCCAGATGGCCCGTGCCCTCCCATGGGCAGAGGTGCTCAGAGCAGGCACAGGATAAGATGCCTACTTCCTCTTGTCAGCTCAGGACTTGGGGGTGAGGGAGGAGGGGTGGGGAAGAGATTGCGATTGCAGGAAGAGGAAAGATAGGAGAACAGCCCCTTATCCAGGCACCATATACCATCCCAGAGAGGCACCACCATCGGCTGAGAAGTGAGACCCATAATGTGCTTCAAGCAGCTGCTCTGGACTCAACGAAGACTTTTGATCAGTACAATCACCTCTATAGACTGTGGGGAGGGATTTGTGATGTGGGTGATTCCTAATATAGATAATCAAAAAGCAGTTCTACTTGATTTGGAGATTTTTTTTTTCTCCTCTAGATGGATGCACTTTCCTAATTCCTTGGAGTTTGGTCAATATTGAAATACGTTTACATCACCAAGACACTCACTGACCAGTAGGTAGAGGAAAGCAGCTAGAAGATGAGGCACAAATTAACCCCTAGCAACCCTCCCCACTCTAGCTGTTCCTGCCCCAAGAAAACTGAGCTGCCTTCTAGCTAAGTCTCCATCAACAGCAAACTTCCAGAAGAGGCTCTCAGCCGAGGAGCTGAACAGCATCGGGGCGTCCAGGCTCACGGACTCTTACCTTTTTCAGCTTGCCGCTCTTTGTGCCCACAAACACCACGCTGTAGCCATTGTAAACATAGGACGCCACCGAGGTCATGCGGTCCCGGCTGGTGGTGTACAGGGTCAGGCCCTCCACTGGAATTGAGCCTCCAAGTGGCTGGTTGATGTCCAGTCCACAGAAGTTGTCATCGATGGGCACCGGCTGGAGAGAAGGGGAGGGACCCGGGGTGAGTAGCAGCGGAGGCAGGGCCGAGTTGATCCACACCAGCCCACCCACCGTGGCCACCAGCCCCAGGACACCAGGCCTCAGAGAAATTCAGGCATGGAGTTCAGGGGCCTAACACATACTGCACACACAAACATCTCACGGCTGACCCATGAACCCCGCACTGACTCCTGTGAAACCAGACAGCTTTCTTCTCCCTCACCTGCTATCACCCACTCACTTTTCTGCCAAGACAACCAGCGACAGTTTGCAAAGCTGACTGCTCAAACTCATTTCCTGGTCATTTACATGTCCCTGTGGACCATGCCATTTGTGGCGGTCTTTCTATTTAGACAGTGGAGATTCAGTCTAGAGGCAACATCACAGGATTCCTACCAGCCTGGTGGCGTTCCTTATTTGTTTCCTGGACTGCAAAGGCCTGCCTTTGGGCATAAGGAATTTTCAGTCATTCCATTATTCACCACATCCCATACTGGGGATAGATTAAAAAGGGTTATCTCAATATTGAACAGTGCCTTATACTTTGGAAAACTTACTCCATCTACATGAATCTCAGTTTCTTCAGGTGTCACACTACCTGCCCACCTTTGTGAGAGAATCACTGGGGAGAAAAGGAAATGACGCGAGCGAAGAGATTCGTTTAGTTGTACAACGATTCTCATCACTGTCCGTTAGAGGTCTTCAGTGATGTTTGCGTAGATTCTGGGGGAGATGGCCTTCTTGTTAGCAGCCTTTTTCAGGGAGTGGGGGTATGCTTGTATCTGTCATTGAATAAAAAAATTAAAAAAAAATTAAGGTCTCTTCTCTCTCAGAAGAGACTAGGGCACCTTGAAAGGACATTGCACCTTGCACCTTGAGCAAGTGGCAAAATAGCTGGACAGAAAGAATCCCAGTCTCTGCTCTTCCTCTATGTGAACTCTGATCAGTAACAGCCTCTTTGGGGACTGTTAAAGTGATGATTTCTAAGATCTCATTCAGTTAAAAAAAAAAAAGACTGCATGCTTCCTGAGGACAGGGGCTGCGGAGGGGGCTGCATTCTCTGCACACTGTCTAGTCTGGGGCTGGGCTATGACAGATCCTCCGAAACATCCCAGTTGATTGCACAACAGGGAATCCTGTGGGCAAAGGTTGCAGACTCTGGGCCAGAAAGAGCCCTGAGCCCTGTGGCAGCTGTTCCTCCTGGGTCTGGAAAGGCATCCTCGAGGAGGAAGGAAGTGACGGTTGTGGGAAGCACAGAAAGCATCACGGAGAGACCTGTTCCCATCA
>NW_006778270.1:1922373-1922892 GCF_000442215.2 Lipotes vexillifer | reverse complement strand
CTCTCACCCACACCAGGAAAGAGTGGGCTGATGTGTCGTTCCCTGACAGCTTCATTTCCTTGGAAGAACTGATTTATAAGCTAAATGTGATTTTTTTTGGTAAACCAGGGACTTCTCTTTCATTCCCTGTTCAAATCCAAAGAGAACAGAGGCTCGTGTCTTGTGATTCCTTGGTGTTTTGTAGAGAGCTACTGCTCCTACAACTGAGTGGTGGTGTTACCCTTGTGTGTGTGTGTGTGTGTGTGTGTTTATTCTTTAGGAAAGAAAACTAACTTTGGGGTTAAGGATGACCTTGAACTCTGGATTATATGGTGCTCCACACGGCAGAAGGGATAAGCTTCTCAGGAAGGGAGAGAAGCGGTGGTATAGTAGAGCCAGCTTCTGAGGAATGCCTGTAAATCTATCTCTGCATTCAGTGACATCACACTGGTGGCTTGAAATTATCCATGGTGGGAGTATTTACACCATGGAAATTGGCAAATGCTTCTAATCAAGATCCTCCCACCCCAATCCTTTCCC
>NW_006778270.1:1907786-1922363 GCF_000442215.2 Lipotes vexillifer | reverse complement strand
CCCACCCCAACCCTTTCCCTACTACTACCATTGCCTGCATATAGCCATCCATTTAAGATTCACCAGCACATCCCTGGAGCCAATGATGGAAATTTCAGGCTCCCTAGAAAGGTAGGTCAGAGGAATCAGCTACCACTTTTTACATTTTCTACTTCTCTTTCTCATCCCTACACCAGAGGCACAAGTGTCCTGATAAAGAATCAGGAAATCTAGATTGTAGTCCTGTCTCTACCACTAGCCAGCTATGTTATCTTGATATACCACATACCCACTTTGAGTCTGAATGCTCTCATCTGTAAAGGGAAAGGATTAGACCAGGTAATCGTCAAGCTGCCTTTCAGCTCTGAAAGTTCTTGATTTCATGGCTTCAGTTTCTTTCCCACTCTCTCCAGGGACCGCTAAGGTTGCAGAGCCTGGCCTCAGGCATAACCCACGCCAGCTTCTGAGAAATGATGACAGAAGCCAAAAACTTGCCAGTGATTTTGAATTTCTCTACATCCCTCCTGACTCTAGAATCGCCAGACTGTGACGGAAATGGTTTGTTCTGAGCCTAAGCCCCTGGGATTGGCTGGCATTTCCTTCTCTCGTCTCTAAATTGTCAGATATTCCCAAACACCTGCTGCCCCTTTACTTTTGCTCTGAAAGGGAGAGCCTGGTGTATGGTTTTCCTTAGAAGCAGCATGGCTAAATGCAAAGAGTTTGGACTCAGAGGTCATATGGGCTAAACTGAATTCAAATCCCTGCTGTGTCATTTATGGTTGTATGGGTGCAACCAAAGTACTTAGTTTTTGTGAGTCTTTGTTTTTCCATCTGTCAAATGGGGGATGATAATCCTTGCTTTATAGAGGATCAAGTGAGATAACCCTTAAATTGCCCAGCACAGCCTTTAGGACAATAGCTGTTATTCAATGGGTGACACTCCCCTTCCTCATTTCTCTTCTGGTAACAGAGCTCAAATCCTTCACCTGAGAGCTCCATGTTAGTCCAGAGATCACGTTAAAATTAAGCCCCGGGACGTCAGCTACCCTCACTCCTCCTTAACGCCCTCTGAGGCCACCAAAATGTCTCTGGGTCCCCAGGTCTGGGACTCCTTAGATTATAAGGATTTTAAGGGGCTCCTCCTGTTGCAGCCCCACCTCCACCTCCACTATCAAGGCCGCAGCCGAAGAGTGATGATGAAGGGAGGCGGTGGTGAGTGAGGGGCTGTTCTCTCTGAGGTCCTGATCCCACCTGCTGTCACCTCTCTCCCAGTGCCTTTGCTGCTCTGTGGTTACAAGCCCGGGCTTGTCTCTCTGCAAGCCAATGGAGCCCCACAAGGGTGTAGGCTCTTCCTCTTCCCTCTGGCTCAGCAGCAGGCAGGAATCAGCAGTTTCCTTCTGACAAGGCCCCGCTCTGGGCAGTGGGAACCAGGCTGGACTCTGCAAGGAGTTAACCCTTGCATTTCCTCTCCACTTCTCTTGATTGGTTGTGGCCATAGGTTATAGAATTTCAGGACTGTAAAGAACTTTGGAGAATATCTAGCTCAACCTCCTCATTTTATAAAGGTAAAATAACAGCAAATAACTTGTTCTTTAATAATTAATATTAATAATTATAGCTGTCATTTATTGCATGCTTATTATGGGCTAGGTATTGTGCTCATACATACTTGCTCCATTTGATCCTCATAATAACCATAAAAAGAGACTACTATTATTTCTATTTTAAAAATGAAAAAAATACAGCTCAGATCAGGTACATCACTTGCCTAAAGTCACACAGTTTTAAATGGTAGGACTGATTTTTAAATACAAATCTGTTGGAATTCCAAGCCTATAGCCTTAACTACTATCCTCTTGTACCAAGCGACTGACGGTAGGAACAGAAGCATACCCTAGGCGTGATTTGTTTTTTGCTTTAAGAAGAGGTTTTTGGTCCCAGTAGCAGACACCCTCCATTTAGGGTGCTCAGAAGGCAGCCGTACGGGTCACTTGGTCTCAGATTGTTCCCCAGGCTGCCGATCCAGTGTCCACAGCACTCTGCACAGAAATCTATCTTAGCACTTGTCACATGCATAACAGTTAACTAATAATGCTCAACTTAGCACGCCAGGCACGGTGTTAATCTTGCCACATAGTATCTGATCATCCCATGCGGTAGGCATTATGATTCCCATTTCACAGATGATAATGGAGAGATATTGTTACTCCTGAAGCCAGGAAGTCGCACAGATAGAATCTGAACTCTGAATCCCAAACTCTTAGGTACTATATTACACTGCCAGCTATTTTTTCTTTCACTCTTTCTCCCATTAGATTATGAGATATCTGAAAGTTGTGATCATGTCTTTTTATGTTTGCACCCCCAGCTGGGTACTTGGGAGATCTTCAATACCTTCTTGTTAAGTGGATGGCTGGAGGGAGGGATGAATGGATGGATAGAGGGATGGGTAGATGGATGGACGGACTAATGGGTGGATCATGGTAACCATGGGCCCTCCTTACCGCCTTGGTGCACTGCACATCCTTCCGCAGCATCTCGACCCTCTGACAGGACAGTGCTTGCCACTGACTTTCTTGTCTCTGCCATCCTCAGGTCTGGACCCCAAGCTCCCTCCCTTTCTTCTGCTTTTTCCCCTCTGCCCAATTCTTTTTCCCCAGTTTTCAAAATATCAGTCAAGCTCAAGCCCCTTCTCGCTCCTCCAGCTTACATATCTACATGACTACTTTACCCCTTCACTTGGCTGTACAGTGGCCTACAGGGCCCTGTATGTACAGGATCTGGTGCCTGTTACCTCTGACTGGCTCATCTCCAACCACTCTTTCTGCCACATGCTCGGGTCCAGCTGTAGTGGCCTCCTCGCTCTTCACACACTCCAGGCATGCCCTGCATTTGCTGCAAGAGCTACTCCCTCCCTCTCTCTCTCTGGAATGCTTTCCCAGATATCTGCATAGCTTACTTTCCTCATTCTTTGCTCAAATGCTGCTTTCTCAATGAACCAATCGTCGTGGGTACTGCCTCACCCCACTTCTGTGCTTTATTTTTCCCTATTTACCCTACAGCAGTTGTCACCATTTGAGAGACTACACATTTTATGAATTAATTTGTCTTGCCTCACTAATGAAAGCTCCATGAGGGCAAGTAGCTGTGTTGTATGGTTCACCTCTGAAGCCCGTGGTGCTTACAACAGTGGCTGGTGGTGTGGAGGCCCTTGATTATACATTGGGAATGACTCCGCGGATCAAGAAACATGCCTCAAGTGTCTGGTATCATCAGACTCTGTATTATGGGGACCACCTGGTAATGTGAGCCTGAGCACCTCTCTCACTTCAGGCCGTGGTGGTCTGCGGGCAGGGTGTGCCAAGGGGTGTGCAATGCCAGATGCCGCATCAGGGGTAGAGCAGGTGGGCCCTCCTTACCGCCTTGGTGCACTGCACATCCTTCCCCAGCAGCCAGTTGAGCTCCAGGTTGCCCTCGCCCTGGTAGCAGGACTGCAAGCGCTCTTTGATCTGCAGGTTGATGGCGCGGATGGGGAAGGCACAGAGGGCGGAGTCATCCGGCGGGTGGTGATACTGCTTCTGTCCTTTGGAGAAGATGGCGAAGAGCACGTCGTCCTGGCCGCTGATGTTGAAGGCCTGGGCCAGCGAGTCCCCGGGCTTGGCGAGGTAAGCAGCCTGCAGGAGGCGATATTCCACGCCGGCCCGCGTGCAGCCGAAGGGCAGGGACACGTAGGAGTGGAACTTGGGGTCGTCCTTGCAGAGCCTCACGACGCGCGAGGTGTAAAAGAGGTCTCCGGCCGAGTTGATGGCCACGCCCTCGGGGGTCTCAGGCTGGACGGTGAGGAAGTAGACGAAGCCCCCGCTGGCGAAGCCGTAGATATAGAAGATGTCAAAGTGGGCGACCAGGGCCAGGGTGTCGGATGGGATCTTGATGAGTGAGGAGACGAAGTCGCTGTGGAGCTCGTAGTCGAGCATGGCGGAGGACTCGGGGTCGCGGGGCAGCTTGCGGCTGGACAGGGTGGGAAAATAGTCCTGCTTGCCGTCCACAGCAGTGCCGATGAAGAGCTTGCCGTCCTCGCCCTCGGAGCGCACGATCACCCCGTACATCGTCCCCGTCTTGTTGACGCTGGACAGGTAGTGCTCCTTCTTGTGGGACGGCTCCACCAGGATGAAGAGGTCGTCCAGCCGCAGCAGCTTGCAGACCCCTTGGTACAGGCTGCCGCAGGCCAGCAGCCGGTTCTCGGAGTAGTCGATGATGAGCAGCTTGTTGACGTTGTTGGTGAGCGTGAGCACCTCGCTGCAGGGCTGAACGATGAGCGGCGGGTAGCAGGACTTGTTGTCCTCCTCCGGCCCCGTCTTGTGAGCCACCTGGATGGTCAGGTTGCCTGTCAGCTTGTACACGCGGTTGATGGCCCCCACGTACACTGCCCCCGTTCCGCGGTGCACCGTCAAATGGTTGAAGGTCCAGTCCCGGTTCTCGGAGTGGAAGGTGCTGAACTGGGGCACGCCGGCCGCCGGGGGTGCCAGCAGCACGCAGACGGCAGAGAGCAGGACCACAGGCCAGCCGTCCACCTCTGCAGCCCGCGGCCAGAGCCTCCTCTGTTCCATTCTGAGCCGGGTGGGGACCAGGAGACAGAGCCTGTGAGCGCTCGCGTATTCCGCCTTCCTGGCTTGGCCCTTACATGGTTCTGCAAAACACAAGGCAGAGGGGTCAGATGGAAAATAAATCCCTGGAGGAGTGAACAGGACTGCTTGACCCAGGTCCCAGTGCCGACTAGCTCTGTGAGGCTCTTTCTTCTGTATTTCAGTTTTTCTATTTTTAACATACTTTCTCCCTCTTTGGGATGTGCAGAGAATCCTATTATCTATTTTGGTCTCCAGCCTTTACGCTGTAAAATGCATTTTTTTTTAAATAACTTTACAAAGCATCTCTATTTCTGTCCTCTTCAGATATCGTTTTTATCTCTCAGAGAGGTTAAACGGCTGAGTTCACCCAGCCAGTTGATCCTGGTGTCGGAACTAAAGCCAGACTTCCCCCACCCAGTCGCTGGGTCTGTCCTCCTGTTCTCTCCCAGTCCAGTGGAAATCTCTCCTGTCTTGTGAAAGCTGGTTAGCAAGGCCCTCTCCCAGGCTCTCCCAGGCAGCTATTCCGAGTCTGATATCACAAATAAAATTCCTTCTTATTTCAGACTTCAAGCCCCTCACACTGCTGGCTTCCTTCCTCTTTCATGCTCTGTCCCCTGTAGGGAAGGAGGGGAGCTGGTCATCCTGAATCACAGTGCCTCTCGCTGCCCCTTGGCCTCGTCCTCTCTAGAAAGAAGAATCCCTGATCATTAGCGGTTAAAACTCGTTCGGAGTGTGAGGTGGGACTGGGATCCCCACAGGTGCTGTTCAGGAGCCTGCAGAGCCCCAGGGAGAAGGGCGGACGACCCCCCACCCCTCCTCCTTGGGACAGGAGGGCATCAGCCACTGCCTCCCCAGTAAGTGGGGTGCCAGGTCCTGGGGAAATTGCTTCCACTTCTGCTTCTCTGCAGGTGGAGCACAGGGGGAGTTGGCCTCCTTACTCCTGGGAACTGGCTGGCTGAGGCCAGTCTCAGCCACTTAGGCAAGGGTGCCGGGTTTGGGAGACGTGGAGAGGAGCAAAGGGAGGCAAGTTGAAGGTCAGGCTCATTGTAGCCACTGCTGGGGCCCTGTGATTATTTAAGGCTCCATGTGGCTGACTTCAGGCTGCCTGCCCCAGCCTCATCAGTCCCCTGGCCCGACTTCTTTCCTCCCTCTCTGCCCTCCCAAGCCCCAGGCTCCACAGCTTTTCCTCCTTATTCCAAGGAAGCTGCCCAGAGGGGCAAGGTGGTGTTCCTGCGAGAGCTTCTCTAGACTGCTAGGCAGCGGGTAGAGAGTGGGGCCTGTCCCATCACTCTGCCAGCGCTGCTCCTGACTTCCGTGGAGAGGGAGGGACAGCGGTGGCAGTGGCGGCAGCAGGCTGTCTAGCAGAGAGATCTTTCCTCCAGCTGGATGGAGTGTCTGACAACTTCCTCAGACAAGTCCAGACAGAACTCTGGCCGATGAGGCAGCAGGAGTGGAAACACTCAAGCAGAGGATTAAGAATGTGCTCCAAGGCGGCTTAGGAGAGTCCTGTGTCCCTTCGCCCCCAACCTGGCTAGACTGGGTTGGAACTAAAACAGATGCCATCTGCAGGATCCACATGGCTTTTGCTCTGTATCTTTAGAAACTCTCCCTCGTCCTCCTCAACTGTGCCTCCCATGCCTGACAGCCACCACGGTGCCAGAGGGAGGCCCCACCTGGCGGCTCCCCTCTAACCGGGTCTCACCGGGGTGTTGTTCTGGTGTGACTCATCAGGTCCCGGGCTTCCTTGGAAAGAGGGAGGCGACAGCAGCATGAGGCCCAGGCTGACCTCAGAGACTCTGACACAGCCCTTCCGGCCCCACGTGCTCACCGGCAAAGCCTCCCGACAGACAGAGCTTTCGGTTTGGAGGTTATTTTTAGCTATGTCCTGGGGCCAGTAGCAGGACGTGAATTCCTCAAGAGGAGCTGTGGAAAGGAAATAACAGAATCCTCACATTCTCCAGCTGGACAGGGAATGGCAGGAGGCCGGGCTGTGCGTGCCCCTGTCTCTGGGTAGGAGAGCTCCTTTGCCTACAGGTGGAGGGCTGTGTGTCCCCGAGGAGCCGTGAGGATTCTAATCATCACCATTGATGTGCTTGGGCTGTGCCTTTTAGACAGCGCTCTGTGAGACACCCTGGCATCGAGTTTGTGGGCAGTGCACCCCACCTCCCCCAGAACGTACATGCACATACATGCTTAGCCCATGGCTGGAGGGAAAAGGTCCCAGTAGAAGAGGTGACACCAGAGGACATGATTGTGAGGTTAAGATCAACTATCTCACCTCCCTGCCCGATATCCTCCAGAGACACAGTTTGAATAAACAGTGAGTGGCTTTTGTTGTTAGGCAGAATTGGGGAAGAAATTTGGGACCTTGGGCAAGTCCCGTCTCATCCCCCTTTTCTGGTAGGATGGGATAATTACAGCACCAGCCCCTCGAGTTGTCATCAGAGTAAATGAGATAACGCGGGGAAACCTCTTAGCATGGGAGCTGGCACTCAGTGAATGCTTAACTTACGGAGTTATTATTATCACTGAAGCCTCCCCAGGAGACTGCACTTCAGGAATCCCGCCAGACCTCCTGACTTCTCTTTTTGCTCGTATTCTTCCTTGCCATGGGAATGAACACTGTGGGCAGACCTTTGATCCCCTCCCTGGCCCAGTGAAGGGGCACAGACTAGGAAGCATGAGTCAGAGGAAGGGGGATAGATCCAAGGTGATCGTCTCTAGCACACTACTGCACAAGTCCCAACACAGCCTCTCCGCAGCCTGCAGGGAGCCCGGCGGAGGTACAGGATCCTGAGAATTGAAGTATGAATGGCAAAATTGGCCTGGTGGCTACAAGGCATGGAGTCATGGGGCAGGAGGAAGAGTGAGGGACTCGGGGAGCCCCGGATTCAAATCCTGCCTGTGTCACCCATGAGTTGTATAGCTTTAGACGGGTCTAGTATCAACCTGAGCCTATTTCTTGATCTTAAAATAAAGGATGCTAGAATTAACCAGTTCTTAAGATTCCTTCATTCAGACAAAATGATACCTTGAGACCTGCCTGCTTCAGCTTCTAGAGTCTGTGACTGCAATGGCAGCTGAGGTTCATTTGTCCTACTGGGTAAGGCTGGTTAAGTTCAGAGTTGTCAACAGAACAATAATTGGGCTGTTTTCCTCTCACCCCTCAATCAGCATCTACCTTGGGACAGACTGCTCCTGGTGACCGGCCACGCAGATTCATTCCGTGGCACTCAAAGATCACCCACTTGGGAGCAGTAGGCACTAGTGCATCAGGATCAAAAGGAGACGTGGTCTCTTGCAGTGCAGGGGTGGCAGGGGAGGCTTGCATTCCACCTTGGAATTCACAAAGACAACTGACTTCAACAGCAAGTTGAGAGCCCCTGTCTTTCCATGCCAAGGCTGATGCTATCAGGTAGCTCTTCCAAAGCAGGGCCCAGCTGGCAAGGATCAAGCCTCCTGTCTGAATTTAGAGTAAGGGGGAAGGGCACCCACCTCTGTACCTCTGACGAGAGGCAATGTGGTGTAATGGTTAGACTCATGAGCTCTGAACTTAGATGCTTGGATTCAGAGGCAATAATAGCTGTGTAAACTTGCTCAGGGTACTTAGCCATTCTCTGATGCTTTCTCACTATTTATATATAATGAGATTAGCACTAGCATCTACCTCATAGGATTATTATGATGAAGTCCTTTAATACATATAAAGCACTTAGAACAATGCCTGGCCTGTTATAAGTGTTCAAGATACATTAGCCTTTATTAGTAATCGTTTATTTCTCAATATTCCCAGCTCTTGATCTCCATCCCTTCCATGGTCGGTCTTAGAATGACTTTGGTAGAAGCCAGTGAACACATGCCTATGATTTTGTAGACCTAACATTTCCTCCTAACCCCAGTTTTCTGCTAGTGTCAACCTCAGGGGTTTTCTCAACGATGCCTCCTTCCTGTCCCTTCTCCTCTCTCCATCTAGTTCATGAACTCACTGTGTCACATGCATTCTCAAGAGCCAGACTTGCCAAGTGGCTGTCCTCCTACCAGTTTCCCTCTCCCCCACCCCAAGTCTCAAACCAGGACGTGCTGCCCCGGGATGCTCGCCCTATCAGCGAAGCATGCAAAGCATTCCTGATGCCAAGGAGAGGCCACACTTTCCTCTTTGGGAAGCAGGTGTCACTAAATATTTTATGTGGAGGGCCTGGTGACACCATCTCCCCGATCAGGATTCAGGAGGCAGGTGTTGGTGACAGCTAGTGAAGGCATCTAATACCTTCCTGATCAGCTGCTGCAGGCATCAGGGGCAGAGGAGGGAAGAAACGACAATTAGGCATTTCCAGCTCAGCTCAGTGCAGGAGTCTTTCCTTCCTGTGACCCGCTCTGTGGCCGTTTCTAGGAGATCTGGGGGAATATGCCTCTATGCTTACTTGGCCTCCCTTAATGCAAAAGGAAGGAGGAGGAGGTAGGAAGAGGAGTCAGGATCAGGATACAATTTTGCTAAACTGAGTAAAAGTTCATGATGGTAGAGCTCCCACTCTTGGACCCACCTGTAGCTCTTCCATCATCAGTTTCCTCCATCATTCTATCATCACTGTCACCATCATTATCACCACCACCTGCACTGTCATCACTAGCACCATCTTGACTGTGACAGTTTTCATAAATAACAGTAAAATATGCCTTGACAGTTTCAATAACAGTAAAATATGCCTATTAATACAACCGCACCTACTAGGTGGTTCACATAGCCAGGATCCATATGGTAAGTATGAGAATGAGGGCTGTGTACTATTTACAATAGCCAAGATATGGAAGCAACCCAAGTCTCCAACAACAGATGAATGGATAAAGAAGATGTGGTATATGTATACAATGGAATATTACTCAGCCATAAAGAAGAATGAAATATTGCCACTTGCAGCAATGTGGGTGGACCTAGGGAATATCACACTAAGTGAAGTAAGTCAGACAGAGAAAGACAAATAGTACATGATATCACTTACCTGTGGAATCTAAAAAATAAATCAATCCATATACAAAACAGACACAGAAAACATATTTATGGTTTTACTAAAGGGAAAAGGGAGGGGAAGAAGGGCAAATGAGGAGTGTGGGATTAACAGATACACAGTACTAATATGTATAAAATAGGATTCACTGTTAAACACAGGGAACAATATTCAATATCTTGTAATAACCTATAATGGAAAGGAATCTGAAAAAGTATATATATATATATATATATATATATATATATATATATATATATATATATATATATATATATATATATATATATATATATATATATATATATATATATATATATATATATATATATATATATATATATATATATATATATATATATATATATATATATATATATATATATATATATATATATATATATATATATATATATATATATATATATATATATATATATATATATATATATATATATATATATATATATATATATATATATATATATATATATATATATATATATATATATATATATATATATATATATATATATATATATATATATATATATATATATATATATATATATATATATATATATATATATATATATATATATATATATATATATATATATATATATATATATATATATATATATATATATATATATATATATATATATATATATATATATATATATATATATATATATATATATATATATATATATATATATATATATATATATATATATAACTGAATCTCTTTGCCGTACACCTGAAATTAACACAATACTGTAAATCAACTATACTCCAATAAAACAAACAAACAAAAAATGAGGGCTGTGAAGTCAGAGGAGTTAGCACCTGTTCCTGGGCTTCACCCCAACCTCTTCCCTCTCCCAGGACAGGGAAAGGTCCATCTTCTTCCCCAGCTCTCCCTTCTAATTAGTGGCACCTTTAAAGCAGGAATTCAAGGCCAGCGCTGAAGCAGACTGCAAAATTACTCCAGCCCACTTCTTTTTTTTTAAATGAAGGAACTGAGGTCCATGGAAAGGAAACAGATTGTCCAAGGTGACCCAACATGACTCAGGGGACAGGCTTCCATCAGAACCTAGACCTTGTGACCAAAGGTCCATTGCTTCCTCTGCTGTAGGCGAAAGAGTCCAGGGAGTCAGTTATGTTCTGCCTCGAGGCTGCCCTGTTTTGGGGAAAGAAGGTGCCTTTTGATCGTGGCGGCCCCCTGATGGGCAGAAGTGAGCCTGGCACTGGGCCTGGACAGGGAGGTGGTGTGCAGGGCAGACTCAAGGATGAGCAGATTAAGGGGCAGGGGAGTGAAAGGGACACCAGAATGGCTCCCTTCTGTGTTGAGGGGATGACCTCCTCCAGGCCAGGCAGGTCCAGGCAGTTGTCACACACAAGAATGGCACCTATACTGTGACTTGGGGGCTAAGATGTCCTGTACCATATGTCTCTGGGTTGCAGACAACCCCATAGACAGGTCAGATGTTATCCAAGCACAGGCAGCTTCTTTTTCTCAAAGACTTAGAAATGCAGCCGAAGGGACTAGAGTGAGATATCCAGGGGGACATCCTATCTAGAGAGGATCCCTGGGGCATCCTGCCAAGGAGATTATGGAATTTTCTGACATTGAATTTTCCTGACAGCTGTTGAGGAATATGTTTACTGAGAGGCAGGGGATTGGTCCCAGTGACCCAAGGAGGCTGCCTTTGGTATAGGATTTCTATGAATTAAAGTCTATGAGGAAAAATGTCTAAATGCACAAGGCTGGGGCTCCAGGCTCATCCCCTGTGGATGGAACGGTCTTGAAGGACCCATTCCAGTGTCATCTTTGGGGTTGTACATGCAAACATTCCAAGTGTCACTCTGTCGAACAGCGACCTCAGAGGTAGTCCAGGCACGTTGGGTAGCTCAAGGTGAATGCCAGGGCAAGCGCAGAGGCCGCGGGTAACACCGACAGCTGGAAGGCCTCAATTAGAGTGAAAGGAGTTATCTGGTATTTAAATAATTATTAGATGGAAGGAGTAATCATGGGTTTGAGCTGATTTTTTCCCCCACTGTCACCCTGATGGCGTCTATAATATATTATTCAAATGCCCATGATGCTCACTGAGAAGAGACCAGAGAGAGGGGAGAGATTGGGAGAGAGAGGTGGTGGTGGGGCGGGAGGGGGTGGGAGAGAGACTCATTTAATCTCCATGTGACAGGGCTGCAGGAGGTACGATTAGTCTTTTTCTTATTTCAGCTGTCACTCAGGCACAGACACCAAGATTGTTATTAGCGTATTTTATGCACGCGATTTAAAGGGAAAAAGGGAGGGGGGGTGGGCAGAGGGAGAATTTCCTACAGAAAATAACGGGACCAAAGGAACAATTTAGATGTCACTGCTATACCAGCTGCGTTTGTTTCATTAATCGAATGTCATTTTTTTCCCCCAGACTCCGTGCTGTTATGTGAAGCTAAGTGGCTACACCTCGCCCCAGAGCGAGAGAGAAGGGAAGTGAGGGGCGACAGAGGAGGAAAATGGGCCTCTGCCCACATGGCCTCTTGGCATCTTTCCTGAGAAAGTGCAATAGACGATACAATGCTCCCCACCCCTCCCGCATCCCCCCGTGGTATGTCCAGGCAACTTTGGTAACAACATCTACACAGTCACTTCCCTCACCATGAGAAGGGAGATCCCCTGCTTGTCCTTCCATGCAATTTTTTTTTCCCACAGGTGGATAAATCAGATCCGATCTCCAATAACCAAGGACTAAGTGAAGGAAATTTGGGGAGGCCCTAACATTGATCAGCAGTAAGGGAAGAACCCATATTCCGGGTGGTGAGAGGGCTGCTGACCGAGCCACTGTGTGTGGCTTTCTGCTCAGGCAGACGGTGGAAGCAAGGCCCTTGCATCCCACGTGAGTGCATGACAGAGATGGGGTCTCTGCGTCTCAGACGGCACGGTGGGCAAGGCACCCCTGCTCTCATGCACCCTCCAAATTCATATGTTGAAGCCTTAAGCCCCGCAACCTCAGAGCATGGCTGTATTTGGAGACAGGATCTTTATAGAGGTAATTAAATTAATATGAGATAATTAGGATGGGCCCTAATCCAAATGTACCAGTGTCTTTATAAAAAGGGGACATTTGGACACAGAGACAGATAGGCATGGAGGGAAGACATGTGAAGAGACACAAGGAGAAGACGGCCATCTGCAAGCCAAGGAGAGAGGCCTGGGACAGACCCTTCCCTCACAACCATGAGAACGAACCACACCTGGACTTCCGGCCTCCAGACTGTGAGGCAATTAACTCCTGGTGTTTAAGCCACCCAGTTGGTGGTACTTAGTGACAGCAGCCCTGGCAAACTAATGTAGCTGGGAGGAGTGATGCATTCCACCATCTTGGCTTGGGAATTGTTCCTTGAAAGAAACGGGTGTTTGTGACGAGGGGTTGGGTAGAAGCCATCACAGGGCCAACACACTTCGAGACGTAGATCTCTCAACATCTCTGTGAGAACCGAAGGCAGCAAAACACGCTTCCCCTTTCACCCGGCTAAACACAGTGGCCCCGAGAATGCACTTGTTCCGTCTCTCCCAGCTCTGGCCCCGGTGGGACTAGAACTGGGTTTTGCCAGCCTCTCACCTCTCGTGCTTGGCCTGCAGAGAGTTCCTATCCATTTTGCCTCCCTGCCCCCTCCTCCTGCTGCCCAGAAGAGTCCATGTGTCACCTGCCAGACTCCAAGGACATAGGGGATATTCTGTGACTCCCAGGGAGTCATCGCCCTCCATTCCCACCCCAGCTCCTTCTCTGGCCTGTCCAGGGACCACTGCCTCTTCACATCAGGGAGGGTTTTCTGGTGGCTTTTTTTCCCCCAGGTCTCCCAGTGGGCTCTGCTCAAGCCCTGGAAACCACACCAGCTCTCCCAGGGCCTTAGCAAAACATCCAGTGTTTGTCGTCTCCTCTCACAGGCTATAAAAGTTTAGAGTTGTCTCCCTGAATTATGAAGGGTTCCAAAGACAGGCGCTTATTTGAAGGGTTGCAGAGGGGAGGGGCTGGGCTCCTTTCTGGGGTGCTGGCTGGGTTGGCTTGGCCAAGTCAAAACAAGATTCATTACCCTGGGGCCGGGAGCAGGGAGATACACCGCCTGACCCTGCAGACCTGCCCCATATGTCACGGGCCTGTCAGAAATCTCCCAGAATTCCCTTTATTATCTAAAGGTCGCCACCCGGGCAGCGCGGAGAGGGCCCATGGTATAAACTAAACTACAAGAGCAATCAATTTCAAGCAGCTGCCGGCCCGCCACCCCTCCCCCCTCCTCCTTCCGTGGGCTCTGCCCTCTTCAACCCCCTCTAGGGGATGGTGCAGCCCAGCCTTGCCATGACTACCTCACCCCTGGGGCAGAAAGAATTTCTGCGACTTAGCAGGGCTCTGAGGCTCCAAGCTGTGGGCACTGGGGGCGCGCCTGCCCTCTGCACCATGGGTCCCCTAGAAAGGTCACCCCACTGGTCCCCTGACTCTAGCCAGACCGTAGGCATACCACCCTCGTGATGGGGTTGCTCTGCTGGTAGGCATTATGGGATTAAAGGACAGGAAGGGGACTTTTCAGGCTCCTTCCAAAGTCTGGCAAAGGCATAAAAGTGGGGATCTAGCTTTGCTAAAATCAAGTCCAAATTTACGTTAGAAGACCTCATGCCAGAAGGGTCATGAATAGCATAATGATAGCAATTTCCATTTGTGTTCCATGACAAAAATAATAAAGAGGAGCAGCTATCATTATTATTAATTATTAACCACCTGCTATATGGCACACTGCTGGATTCTTTGCATACGCAACGGGTAATTTTGTGATTATTCCGCAAGATGGGTATTATTCTCCCCATTTCACAGATGAAAAAATGGAATGTCAGGGAGGTTGAGTAACTAGCATCATTCTGCTAGGAAGCAGAACTTTCTGACACCCATGCTTTCCCCGCTCTT
>NW_006778270.1:1896375-1907776 GCF_000442215.2 Lipotes vexillifer | reverse complement strand
TCCCCGCTCTTCCACATCACCTAGATATTTAGAATTTATTTTTCAACCAAACCCTCTTGTCCCTAATCTGGGAAGACTCATGAGAACGTTAAGTAAGACTTGGCAAGTACTTTACTTTAAAGGTCAAGACTTGAGGCTCCCATATTATTTGGGTAAAGAAGCAGGGCTGAGGTTGGAGGTGGCCAGGTCTGAGTTATCCATTACGAGGTGGAGTCCATGGGTGTTTTGTGGCAAGAAGTTTGCTGGCTGGCAGTCGCCTTTCAGGGAAATTCCACATGATCCTTCCAAGGAGCCTGGAAGTATCTCTCCTGCCTTCTCATCCATGCTTACTGTACAAGGAAGAGCTAAGGACTCTGAGATAGAAATGGGGCAGGAGAGCAGGAAACAGGGTAGAAAGTACCCAACTAAGGGGTTAAATAAATTACAGTTACTCCAAATAACGGCATATTACGCTGTCATTAACTGCAATGTTTTCAAAGAATAGTGACACGGCTCCAATTCTCCCCAGGGGGGGGGGGGGAAGGGGGAGGAAGAAAAACAGAGGGGGGAGTAAAAAAACAAAGCCCTAGACACTTATCCCAGCTCTCAGGCTGTGGAATGGCCCTAAATGCCACTTACTTTCCAGGAAGCTGTGCTATCTTTCTCCTCTTGAAGAAGAATTTTAACGGCCCCCAGCAGTCCCCAGGTGAGAGCACTTCCTGTTTCTCTTGCAGACCCTCATGCTTTCTGCCCCATGGCAGCCACTGAAAGGCTCTAGGGACAAGGGGCACTCCCCATTGCTGCTGCCTTGTCCTTGCGTCAGGGAAAGCAGCCATTAGTGCCAGATCAAGGTGCATTTTTTAAGGCTGTCTGTTTCCAGAAGTTGGGATTCCCCAAAGTTCAAAAGAGTGGTCCTCTTTACTAGCAAGCCTGGTGTTACCTCCCTGAAAATGTGCATGTAAGACAGTCACAGTCACCGTCCAGGTCTTCCACTGTGATGGACCCCAGTGAAGGCCATTGGCAGCTAAGATTCAGCCATAGATTTCCTGCAAGCTGTGCTTTGTACCGCTTCATTTCTTGTGTGTCAGAGGACTAACTATGCCAGGCATAGGGCCAAAGTATGGTATCCACCTAGAAAACACCTTCCTTGGCTCCCTGCTGTTGCCCAGACAGACTCGGGACTGCTAAGTGCCCAAGTTCAAGTCCTCCCAAGCTGGCTCTTCTGTCTTTCTCTGGCCTCCCTTCCTACCTCTTCCCAGGTGACTCCACTCCTAACAGACTGGTTCATTTGCCGTGTCCCCGAAACACCTCACACACTGGTTCCCTCTCCCTGGAATGCCCATCTCCACTTTCTTCTTTGCCTGTCTAAACCCTGTCCATTCTTCAAAACCTCAGGAAGCCTCTAGGCCCTCCCTGTCCCCAACCCCTGTCTTTCCTCCCAAGTCAAAAATTGCTATTTCTAGCACACATTGATTGCATGGTAGGGTAGGCTCTCTTTTTCATGTGACTATCCTATCTTCCCATTGCAGCAGAGGCTCTTTGAGGGCATCTTTGGCATCCTGTACAGGGGTAGCATGATGCCTTTTACTCAGTACTGCACTCAATCTGAATCATGGAGAGCAGAGGAAAGGGAAGGGGGGACGCTCATATGTTTTTCTCACCTGCTAGGCGGCTCTAAGCCATGGCTGAAATACACTTGGCTCAACGATTTGTCATAACTGATCTTTGGGAGGTAGTGAAGAAGGGAGTGAAGCATTTGGGAAGGATCCTGGCTGTTGTTGTTTATCTTGAGCCCACTGGGTGAAGAGCCAATGTCTGGCTATAGGTGGATAAGGTGGAGAGGAGGATGGGGAAGAGTGGGAAGATGCCAGCTCTCCTGGGAAGAATGCCCCATGCAGACAGGGCTGGTGCAGGAAATGTCTTGGCAAGAAGCCGTGAAGCATACACTATCATCGATCACATGCAAAGCACATAATCATAAATGGACAACATAAAGTGATCAAAAGCAGAGTGGGTGCGGTGAGTTCCCTCCAGGAAGGTTTCGGAGCAGGGCTGTCCTACGAGGAGGTCAAACTCGCCGTGACACGTGCTGCCGGGCAGCGGATGCAGAGGAAAGGCCATGGGCTTTGGAGGCAGACCTGGGCGCAAGTCTTGTCTACCACTCACTAGTTCCCTGACCTTGAACATGTTATTTAACCTTTCGGAGTCTTAGTTTCCTCAACTGTAAAAGGCCACCGCACAGGGTTGTGGTGAGAATCGATGAGAAAAGAGATGTGAAAGTGTTTTGTAAACTCCACAGTTTTGAATAAACACCAGTTACTCTTATTTCTGTTTTTGGAGAAACACTGAACAAGGGCATCATCTCCTTGGCAACAGTGTCTGCCCTGGATGGTGGCCACGACAAGTGAGGCTCTGTTTCAGCCAGGTGACAGGGTGGTTCTTGTGCATGGAGCTTGGGGACCCAGCTCCCAACTCCCCAGACCCAGGCTCCTGGGGAGAAACTGGGTGCTGCTGGTCCCGAGCAGCCATTCCTCCAGTCCCCCGGGGCCCCATGCTACCCAGGGCACACTCCCTCCTCTCAGGGCTCTGGGTGATTTATCCAGGTGTCCCTGGCAGGAAAGAGGAAGGAAAGGAGAAGAGAGAAAACCTGGCCCATAGGACGAGGAGATGCTGAGAACTGTTCGTATGGGCTGAGCTCCACATTTTGGGGGGCTCTTCCTCTGGGTTTGGTCAGCACGTCAGATGAAATTCCTCTCCATTATCTTCCCTGCTTCTCCTTCTTTCTGGGGCTTTTCTTTTTTTAAAAATTAATTAATTAATTTTTTGGTCGCGTTGGGTCTTCATTGCTGCACATGGGCTTTCTCTAGTTGCGGCGAGCGCGGGCTACTCTTCGTTGTGGTGCACAGGCTTCTCATTGCGGTGGCTTCTCTTGTTGTGGAGCACGGGCTCTAGGTGCGTGGGCTTCAGTAGTTGTGGCACGTGGGCTCAGGAGTTGTGGCTCATGGGCTCTAGAGCGCAGTCTCAGTAGCTGTGGTGCATGGGCTTAGTTGCTCTGCGGCACGTGGGATCTTCCCAGACCAGGGATTGAACCCGTGTCCCCTGCACTGGCAGGCAGATTCTTAACCACTGCACCACCACGGAAGTCCCTTTCTGGGGCTTTTCTGAATCAACAGCCTGCCTTCGAATACAAAGCTGTAACTCCTTTTTATGGGGAAGCTTCTTAAGCAGGCTGTGTCCCCACCTTGTACCTTCCCACCTTCAGTTTCTATTATTTTTCTCTTTGTCTGAGACTCTGAGCTTTTGCAGAAAAGATCCTGAGCTGTCAAGCAGCCTCTCTTAAGTAACAGGCGCGTTCACACTCGCACACACTCAACGTAGCAAGGGAACTGTGGGTGGCGCTGGTTAAAAGAGACACATGGAGACTTTGGGGCAGCTGGCACTCTGGGCGGAGGTGTGTCCACTTATGGGGCTTGTCTGTGCCAAAATGCACGTGCATCGGCCTGAAGGACCCTTAGCACCTGGATGCGCAGGGAGGCAAGAAGAGACTTTTCAGGCCCTTGCAGCTTTACTGGGGGAGAAGCGAAGGGGACAATTATCAGGGAAGCTGACCCCAGGAGAAGAATGTGCTGGGGGGGAGAGGGGGAGACGCAGGCCGATGTAGCATGCGGCCACCTGGGCGGGAGATGAGAGACTTTTCCAGTGAGGATCTGGCCCCCGATGATGAATGGGTTGTGAGAGAGGAGCCTGGAAAAGGGTAAACAGCCAGGAGGGAAGCAGGAGGCTGGGAGGTGGGAGGAGAAAGAATGTTGAGGTCAAAGAGCAAAGAAAATGCTCCTGGAGTGATTGATTCAAGATCCAACTTGCTGCCCAGCCTGGTGGGAGCACAAGTGCTCAGGGACGTGCTCAGCCGGTCTCCCCTCCCGCGGCTCCGCCCAGGTACCAGCAAGTCCGCTTCCCCCAGACCCCTGTCACGCCCTCTGGGAAGTCTTTTTGATGTTTTGTCCTGAGTCTCCAAGGGACCCCGCTGTAGTATAAACTAGCATTTGTGCAGCGATCTTATAGTTGACTAAGAATTTCATGTATGTTATCCCATTAATGTACCCCACATGCAAGCCTGTGAGGGAGAGAACAGGGTCAGCATCACTTCACCGGTGAGACTTAGGTAGACCTGAGGTGAAATATTTTGGAGAAGGTACCTGATGTGGAAGTGGGCCTTGGACTTGGGGCTCCTGGAGTTACACCTGTCTCCCTGCTGCCCTGCTGGCTGGAGTCCAAGTGATATCACCAAGGACAGACCCCTGACTCCAGAGATCAGCCTCCCTACAGGCAAGCCAGGCTCTGGCCATACCTGGGCCATACTGTCCCCACTCTTTCGGAACGGGAGTGCGGTGCAAGGAGCTCAACTCAGGCTTGAGTTCTTGGGGACACCTGCGAGAGAGGAAGAAGACAGGCTGGGAGCTTGTGGCCCTCCACCGAATGCCACTTAGCTCCTGCCCAGCCCCGGGGAGGAGCTGAGGACTGGAGATGACCCAAGGGCTGGCGTGGGTGGTGGCAGATGGAAAGAAATCAGAAGCAGGGCTTTGTAGGGGGAGAGGCTGGGCTACCAAAATCCCCTCCCCACCCAACCTCCTCTTATCAGTGGCGCAGAAAACTATTTGTCGACTCCCCTTCTGAAGACCTTGCTTCCACAATCCCTGCAGCTTGGCCTGAGATCGTAGGCAGCTCCTACCTGCCTCTAACTTGCTGTCCCCCATCTTCTCCCAGCTCTCTACCCTGGCTCTGCAGCGCTCCGATTCCCAACCCTGGCAGATCACTGATTAATTTAGGGCTGTTTAATAACCCTTCTATTTCGATGAAACAAGCTGTCTCGCTTTCTTTATTTTTAACACCGACTTTTCGTTGCTCTGCTAAGCATCTCACTGCCATTTAAATTTCTCTGTCTCCAACCAAGCTGATAATAGACTGGAGTGAGCAGCTGCTTCCGTCCTGTTTATGACAATGATTAGAAGTTAGAGCTTTGCAGGCAGAGAGCTGACCAAGTCTCAGTGCACGCGGGTCTGCCCCCGCTTGTAGACCGAGAGCTCATTTTAACACGATTAGGACAATTCTGGCTCCAGGGGAGGCCAGGGCTTATCCCAGCCCAGCCTTCCTGGCACCCCGCTCTGAGGGGAGTCATGGGGATGAAGGTGTGAGAACCAGCTCTGTTTACTGTGGAATTTAGGCCTGCAGCTGCGGGTCATTCTCACGGACCTGACACTCATCCTCACTTCTCAAAAGAGCCTTTTCCTCCACTGAATTCACTGAGCAGCAAACAGAAAGACTCAAGGTTAGAGGACTGGGACGTGGGTGGGGACCTCAGCCATCCCTCTTATACCTTCCACACGGGAATCCCTTCTTGAGACCTGGTCATCATCTTCCAGTCTCTGCTTGAATTCCCCAAATGATGTAGAGCCCATTCCCTCCCTAGATGGCCCCTTCTGGGTTGCATGGCTCTGGTTAATCTCTCTCTCCTGTGTTCCTGCAACACTTAACTTGCATGACCATTATTGGTGTGTATCCCCTTTTCCCCTTGCCACACTGGAAGGTCCTCAAGAGCCATGACAGCCACTGGCCTCCCTCCCATAATACTTGCCACATAGTAGATATTCAATAAACATGTGTGCAAAGTAAATCACGTTATGCCAACTCCAATCTCCTTGCAAGTAATGTACAGTGCCTTTCTTCTGCCTGGGCAGGTTCCTGGTGAAGTGGCCTGTCTGTCTCTACCTGGACAAGTGTTCTGCCTCTTCCTGACCTCAGGCCACAAATGGCCCTCAGGAGCCAGGGCCCTGCTATCTCCTCCAGGCCTGGAGTGACTACACAGCTGGCGGAAACCTTGGCCAAGGAGGCTGGGGGCTTGTGGTAGAAGCCAATCAGGTGGCCTGGACCAGGTCCTCTGGATCCCAGTTCTGCCTCGCATCTCCTCTGGGTCAGCCACGGCTGCCTGAGAAAGCTCGCAGGTGCGTGGTAGGCAAACCCTGGCCGGCCCAGGCTCCCACCTCCCGCTCTGGCAGCCTCCCAGCCAGCACAGTCTGCAGGCGGCTGCTCGGGTCATTGTCTCACTCTCTTCAAGTTGTGAATGCAGAGCCGATAGAGACCGTCACACAAGCAGTACCCATGCTGCCTCTGGGGAGGGAGGGGTGGCTGGGCTTTGCCAGGGCCATTGACTCTGAAAACAGCAAGGCCTGCGGTGGATGGAGGAAAGCTGGCTGGTGCTACTTAAGGCAGGGGGGCCTTTCTACACACTGCCCAGCGCCACAGAGAGGGATGGGGGTGTCCTAGGGCCGGCGGACTGGCAGAGCAGGGGAGAGGTCACTTCTCGGGGATGCCCGCTCAAACCCGAGGGAGAGAGATGGGGACAGCGCTGAGCACAGGGTTAGGGAATGAGAGAATGGAAAGAGAAGGTGGCTACATGGGCAGGTGGAGAGAGTGTGCTGGGCCAGGCCAGGGCAAACAGACCTCCTCACAGGCGGACACCGTGACTGGCCACTCACTGTGTGACACAGGGCAATCCACTCTCCCAGGCTGGACTCAGCTGCCGCATCTATGATGTGGGCCTGGGAAAAGCTGTTATCAAATCCTCAGAAACATTTCTCAAGTATTCTACATATAACACCCGTTCTTTTGTAATTCAAACTGTTTTCTTCATAATATTCTAGAAAAGAAACTCAAGGCATCTTGTCACATTCATTTCCCACCGCTGGTTCTTGGACAGTGCTGTCTAAGGCACAGGACTCCCCTCCTCTCATAGCCCCCTTCCCATGGCTCTGTGCTTCCAACAAGGGACAAGGCTCTGTGCTGCAGCAGGGAGGGCCCGGGGGAATTTCTTGGGCTAGCACAAGATAGCTGATGCTTCTCCCCAGACATCTTGCTATGTTCTGCCCAGGGATCAGCGCTGGCCAAGGATCTAATCCCTGAGCTCCAGGGTCCAGCTGGGGCTCTGGCCCCAGTTCCTGCTGAGGCTTTTCATGCTGTGTCCATCCCATTCATATCCATACTCCTAGGAGCTCTCTCTGCAGAGAGATGTAAGCTGTTTGCAGGCAGGCAGCTAGGGGTCCGTGAGTTCCGCCCCTCGCCCTACCATGGGAGGCGGACTCCCAGAAAAATGCCAGCTTACCAGTTCTGTGACAATATCATTCATCTCTCCTCTTAGACTTGAAGGCATCAAAGCCCCAAGGGTAGCAAATTCAGAATTCAAACTCTAGCCCCACTGGTTAGTGCTAACCCCAAACCATGCATGTGGCCCCAGTGCCAGGATCACCATTGGTTTTCCTCTCAGTTTCCAGTCTTCACTGAATCTTTAGCCCTTCATCTATGTTTACATATCAAAACCTTTGGCACACAGATTTTCTTTAAATAAAAATCTTATTTTTTCTCAGAAAATTCCAAACAAATTCAGAGACAGAGAGAGAGAGAGAGGAGAAAAACATCCCTAGCTTGGCTGTATTCCTGCTCCAAATTTTAGAATAATTTTACACATTTGCAACAATTGTCATTTTTCCAAATGCCCAAACACTATCTTCCCATGCATGGCTTCAGAAACAAAGGCAACTGAGGGTGCTTGGGGAGTCACGGAAAGCATTCATTCCCACTGTACAGATGAAGAAACTGAGGTGCTGGGTGCAGGGCAGGCAGCAGTTCTCCCTGAGTGTCTTGTGGCTCCCTCTTATCTCCCTCCCAGGCCCAGGAGCAAATGGAGGGTGAACACTGTTCAACAGGTGAGAAAGCTTTTAGGAAGAGGAAAGAGCTACAAGTGTGAAGGAAGGCCCTTTGTTCCCATGCATTAGGACCTTAACCTGACGCCAGACTCTTCCTGACCATCTGTTCTGACCCCTCCTGGTTGGACTAAGCCTCCTGCGGGAGGGTGCCGGGCATGACTTCCCAGCTTCACAAGTGGTTCAGAGGGTTTTCTCTAAGTCTCTCACAGCTGGGTTCTTGGGCCCAGAACCTGAAGGGCTTCACACCCTGGGGGTTCACTCGGAGGGGGGCATTAGACTTGAATTTTGTTAATTTCCGGATAAACCTCAGGGGGTGTTTGCCTAGCAGAAACCCTAGTGGTGTCAGTTTTAATTTCACAGAGAATCAAGGGACTTGCCAGCAAGGTCTGGGCGGCTGAAGTGAGGGTAGAGGGCTAGTCTTGTCAGGGGACTGACAGCCTCTCTCCTGGAAAACATCACCACCCGCCAGCGTGGAGCAGGGACCCAGACCTGGTAGCGCTGGCTGACCCAGAAGGCTCTCAGGTCTGGGCACAGGGGAGGAGCCTTGTCCTCCTGTCTGGCTTTGGCCAGGGCCTCCCGCTGAGAACACCCAAGTTCACAGGACAGGCTCTTGTCCCTCAGGTATGTTTGTAGCTCAGGAGAAAAAAAATGCGAAGCTGGGGGAGCAATCTGGGGAGGTGGGAGGTCAGAGGCCAACGTAATATTTACCCAGCCCAGCTGAGGCCTTTCGCTTTTATGAAGCAGGAAACCACTTCAAAGCGGCAACATCCCCTCTTGTCCCTTCTGTCTTCCCGCGGGTCCTCCTGCCTCTACAGGGCAGGCAGGGCTTTCTCACCCACCTCTTCCTCTCCTCCTGAACCTTCCACCCTCCATCCCTTACAGGGAGGAGTCCTCTGCCCTGCCTCCTGCTCAGAGAAGTGCCATAACCTGTCCATATTTGCAGAGCAATTATGACACCTCGGTTCCCTGACATTCTGAGACATTTTGTCCCTGGATTTCTCTTGTCTACTCTAAGAGTCCGTCATCTACCACTGGGGACATGCGGAAGGCACTGGGGTTACAGTTCCTCATCCAAAGCCCTCATTCTACCACCAGAACAGAAAGCAGAAACTGAGGCTAGGAAAAGGCCCTGGAGACTAGAGTCTAGTGGTTCTTTACATTTGCAGGGGGCGGATCATAAACTCCTTCTCTTCAGAAATACACACACACACACGCACGCACACACACACGCACACACTCATATTTCTTAAAAAGCACAGACTTTCAAAGGTTTCAAAGGCCTCTTAAAGCCCAAGCATGCACCCTGGTTCTGTCCACCCCACTGCCAGCTCTCCCCCGCCCCAAATGTAATTTGGGGTGGCTCGTGCAGGGCGTTCTCCTGCTCAGCCATGGTGAGGGGGAAAAGTCGAATATTTTTTTCCTCTCAGGTTTGTTCCCTTTAATGGGTTCCTTCAGATAAGTGTGGTGCACTAACGGCAGGATACCAGATACTTCAGTGTGAATACAGATGAGTAATAACGTTTTCCTGACGAAGCCCAGTGGCGTCCATGCGGCCAGCTCCAGGGGACCGGAAAGGGATGCAATTTACATAGAATACACGGTGAAAACCCCTTGGGAGGGTGCTACATGGAGATCTTGCTCTAGGATGTTGACTAATAGAAAACAACTACAGTGGTGTCATTTTGAAATCCACGGAGGAGGATGAGGAAAAAAAAAAATAGGGGTAGTTCTGAGAGGGTGAGGAATATGGGAGACGGTTAGACAGTCATTCTTGACAGGGACCTGTGAAGTTCTCAGACACCCGAGCCTCTCTCCTGGAAACCTACACCTTCCGTTGACTAGAGCAAAAGCTTCCAGGAGCTCCACTTCCTCTGACACCCCCGACATACTGTTAACTCCATTCTGCCTTATATTAAACTTCTGTGAGGGTACATGGCTTACGTAATTCTCCCTCCCCCCGCCCCAGGATGCTCTTAAGAGTCTTAAAGGTAGGATCTGTTACCTTTTCATCTTGGTACCAAGTGTTACACGTTCCTAGCACTGCTTAAGTGATGGATTTCTCCTTGATTAAACCCAAATGGATTGCAATTCCTGTTTTCAGTACAAGCGCAACAATTCACGTATGAAGGTTAACCTCGGAGGAGTTGTTCAGCTGCTCTACACCTCTTTTTTCTATCCCTCCATACCCAAACAAGAAACTAAGGTGGAAAGGGAGGCTTGTAAATATAAAAATACAAAAAGTTTAACTCCCCAGACAGCGCAGAGAAGCAGTGGAGGTGCCTTAGTCAGGGCCTCCATCTTCACTCTCAAAGCTTCAGAGAGAACCCGTGCTGGGGGGTCACAGAGGAGAGGGGTTCATTCATCGGCTACTCACTCTGAGCCCCAGGATTCCTCCGCCTCTTCCTTCTCAAAGACAAGTTGAACTTTGCAAGGGCAACTCCACTGTATCTCTCATACCGAAAGTAATTTTAGCCAAGGAAAAGCAGGATTAGACTTTCATAACATAATACATTTATCTTGTTTTTCTTTTTTCTTTGCTCTCTCCTCCCTCCCCTCCCGCTTTGACCTCAGGTAAATTTGAGCCAAAGGGAAGCCATGATTAAATATCAGATCTGAAGAGATGCTCCTTTCTGGCCCACTGCCCATCCCCAAGCTTCAATATTTTTCCCCAATCCCTGTTAGACAGTTATTATCTCCTCAGATGAGAAAAACCTCTGGACTCTGTTCTCTCCATATTGCCCTCTGCTGAAATGAAAGGGGGAATTATAATTCAGAGAAAGGCTCCCACAGAGAGTATGAAGACGAAGATTAAATCAGTGATACAGCGTTGACATGCGTTCAGTTCCTGAAAGGTCTCTTTTAAAAAGTCTCCTCAGGAGCAGTTTTGCCACCACCTGAGAGTGTTTTGAAAATTCGCATTTAGGGATCTGGGAGAAGGGAAGGCCTAGGAAGGTACCTTGGGGATGCGCCAAAACTTCTACTGCTGATAAAGAAGGGCAAGAGCCTCCTGGCAGGCCAGGCCAGGCCAGGCCAGGACTTCTTGAGAATGCCTGCCCCCTCCCGTCTCCTACCCCCAGATGCATCCTGCCTGCCAGGCAGGCCTCTCCCTGAGCTGCTCACCATGCTGGACCCCACCTCCTAATGCTGTAGGCACCTTTCCCGCTCCCCTGCAACCAGACGGGCCCAGAGGTCCCACTGGCAAAAGGACCCTACCAGTTGTGGTCTCTGCGTAGTGACAGCTGGGAGTTTCTAATATATCTTAACTATTTTTTTCTTCTTAAAAAAAAAAAAAGCACAAAAGCCACTGTTTAGGGCCAAGCCTCGTTTTCACGAGTCCCCTCTAGTGGAGATAACCTGCTACTTCAGCTTCCCAATTCAGCCCAGAGGAGCCTCCCCTTAGGGCCTGGGAAGACCAGAAGAGCCCCTCAGGCCTGGACTGTTCCTTCCCACTTGCTTCCCACGTCTGTTCTCAGCTCTTCTCACCACATTCACACTGTCAGCCTTTCCGCCCTTATCTTCCTTTTCTGTCACCTTGCCTCTCTCCGCCTATCTGTGACTGTTTCTGCATCTTGACTTGGGTCTTGCCACGTATACCTCCGCTCCTGTCTCTTGGTCTGTATCTCTGGTCCGTCTGCTGGGTTTTTTTTTTTTTTTTTTTTCCCCCC
>NW_006778270.1:1887209-1896267 GCF_000442215.2 Lipotes vexillifer | reverse complement strand
GTTTTTTTTTTTTTTTTTTTTTTCCCCCCGAAGTTCAGGGCTCCAGGTCTGAGGAGCTGGAAATGCTTTGACAAAGGCCTTGGAGAAAATGGCCTGTCTCAGAGGGCCAAGGCAGGGACGTTCGCGGAAACCAGGCATATTCCGGGAGGAGAGGGAACTTTGGCCAAAAGCCCCTGCTCGCCTCCATCCCCCAAGCAAACCTGGGCCCCGTGCGGTGATGCCGTAGGTCTGAAGCGGTCTATTAGCTGAGCTCAGGGCTCGGCTCTGGAGTCCTGTGTGAGCCCAGCTCAGCCCGTCCAGCCACTCTCTTCCCTAGTCTGCTTGTCTCCCTGTGGGACGTGCGTGCCGTCAGGCAAACAACTGGCAAAGCCTGGGTGAAGGGACAGCTGGCAGGGTTTGGGAGGAGGATGCCGGTGCCAGGGGAGAGAGAGAGAGAGAAAAGGGGGAGTGGGGGGCCAGGACTGAGCTGGGGGCCGAAGGGGAGAGGGGACACACGGCGAATGTCCTGTGGCAGGGAGAGGTGGGCATGGGGATCACCCGCTGCTCCTCTGGGTTTCCGAGAGTATCCTTCCACGCAAGCGGGAGACAGGGCCAGGCCAGGGCAGGGGTTAATGGTGAACCAACTGTGGGAGCAGCAGCCTGTGCACTGCTGGGGCCTTTTCTTTCCTCTATCCCCCGTCCCTTCCTCCTCTCCCTTTACACTTGCCCTGTAGGGACACTGCTCCCCAACAAAGAACTTCCTCGCCTCTATTTCTGCCCTTGAATCCCAGATGGAACAGTAGAGGTTCCATATGCCCAAAGGCCAGGAACAGGGCCCCGGAGAGCCTGAGGGCTAAGGCAGGGAGAAAGGGGGTGTCCTGTTCTTACCATCCATCCCTCCTGGCCCTTAGGACCAGCTGTTTGACACACACCCCCCCGCCCCCCTCCCGGGGAAGAACTGCCTTTCTCTGTCTCCACAGGGCTCACCTTTAGAAATGACCAGACAAGAAGGGGACACACCCCCAGCCCTCATTTACTCTAATCAGGCATGAAATCTTTGTAACTAAGTGAAAAACACTGTTTCCCATAAGGGAATCAGTTCCATTCACTATTGTTGGAACAGAGCATCTGTGAAGGGGAGAAATATTCACTTATAATGAATTGATAACAGACTGGCCCTGGGTGAGGGTGGCAGTGCTGGGGGGAGGGGTGTGTGCACAAGCTGTAAAACTACAGCACCTCAAAGCCTGCTTCTGCCACTTTCCCTGTGGACAATCCTGACTTATCCATAGTTAACAGACTGTAGTAACACAATGCTCCGGTCTCTTTATGATGAGAACGGGAGTGGGGTGGGGGCTTGGCTTGGAGTTCCTCGCCTCTCGCTGTGCCATGATGGACAGAGTATACCGGGCCCCAGTCTGCGTGTGTGGAGACAGCTGTGTGGCAATGCAGGGAGACAGCTGAGGGGGGGTCGCTGCTGGAGATGGAAATCGTCTGCCCCCTGGCCCCTCCCGCACCAAACCCCTTATCTTGGAGAGGCAGCCATAGCAAAGGAGGCGGGATAGAGACTATAAAACCCCCGAACAGTGACAACTCCAGAGCCATAAATATTTCATGGTACCTGAACTAGTGAGTTTAGGCTGCTGCCAGCTGCTGCTTTGTGTATTTAACTCTGTCACTGGTTTCCCATCCTGCTTGTGTGTTTCCTTTGTAACATGCCCATGAAATAAAGATGAACAAAATCACCAGAAGTATTTGGAAATGGGAAAGGGGCCTGGTAGATAAGTAGCTGTTCTTCGAAGGGTTTCTCTTTAACTTCACGTTAAGCACAGACTCCACTACAACAGACGGTGAACTTTTACATCCATCACACCTGCAGCTTTTGATGGTCAAAAGGTTGGAGAGGGAATGTTCCCTGGTGCTTTGGGGACAGGGGTAGGTATTCAGGGCAGCTGTGAAAGCAGGGCCACCAACCTTGTAATGACATGGTTGCTTTGGGGTGATGGACATGGGACACCACCATTTACTCATTTAGACTGGGGCTGAGAGGCCAACCAGCTCCCCTCTGGCCTGCTCCAGGCTATGAGGGACCCCGGTCCTGGTCCTTACATCCTGTCAAAGAGAAGGGCCAAGTGGAAACCCCTTGGCAGACTCGTGGTCCTGGGCAGAGGGGACCTGCCTGCGCTCCACCGCCTCGCACCCTACTGCTCTTCAGCAGCATACCCACTGCACAGCGCTCCAAACGTCACTTCCATTTAACTGCTTTGCAAGCCAATTTGCCCCATCCTAATGCAATTTGTTGAGGATGGTGAGGGAGCGGAGAGGGCAGTCTGCACTGCGCTTCCTTTATCAGCGGGTCCCTGAAAAGGGTTGGCTAGAGGGCTGAGGGGAACCACTCTTTCAGGTAATGCTGGCAGTGCGGGCAGGTTCCGAGATGAGGAAGGGTTGGGCGTAAGTGGAGATGCCAGGTGGAAGAAGGGAAAAGCAAAACAACCTCGCTAGGGTATCTTGACAGATTGCTCTCAGTTTCCCTGGTTCCCTACCTTCCCACCTGACCCCCCACCCCCACCCCCAGGCCAAGGAGGGGAGATCATAGGTAATTAGTTCAAAAGCTGCTAGATGAGGGGAGGGGGAAATTAATGAATTCTTCTCTCTTCTTGCCAGGAGGTCAGAGGAGAGAGGGCTGCTAGCAGCTCCTGGAGTGTTCTGGGGTGTCTGCACAAAAGTTGTGCATTTCAGTTAGGAATAGCTGAATTCCTCCAGCCAGGGCTATCTCTTCCCCGGGCTTTGACGCTCTGTTGAAGGCCCCAGAATCCAAAACCTGCCCAGAGGGAAGAGTGAAGTTTCAAGGTCTGGGAAAGAAGCCCAGAAAGACAGGGGCCTGCTATTGTGTGGGGACTGGTGTGCGGGGGAACTGAATCTGACTCCCAGCTCCCAGGACGTCCAGCCCTGCCCAGCCCAGATACTCATCTTGATCTGATGCTCATGAACCCCGTCCACTGTGCTCATGGATAGGGGACGAATGGCTCCCCAAATTTCTGTAGTTTCCTCCAAGCTACTGGGTCCCCAAGCTACTGCCTCAAGCAGGTCCTGTCTTATGTCCCTTGTATAGCCACTACTAGGATTGCCACTGTTACCCTAGGATCTTAGAACCCTACAGGAGACCTGATCATATTTCCATTGCCCACTTCATGGGGCTCTCATTTCTAGAGACAACTGACTTTGAACCCCAAGTCTTTTACTTCCACCTCCCCCAATATCTCTATCCCTCCGAGCTCAGTTTGAGTAGGTAGCTCCTTCTAGGGCAAAGGTCATGCCAAACAGGTGGACATTCGTCAGGGACCTGGGATGGCAGTTTCTGGATGACTTTCTCTCTTTGGCCATCAAGACCATGATTAGCATATTTACAGAGACTACCTATGGGATGGATAAAAAGGGCCAGAATTTTCTAAGATCCCTACATCACTTGTGGGTTGGGGCAAGAAGTCCAAGAAAGAAAATATTCTAAAATGGCTTATAAGGAGCCTCTCGGACCCTGGATAAACTCATCCTTCAACACCCAACCGTCTCCTGAGGCTCAGACCAGGGGATCGTGCTTATGGGTGCTTCACCACGAGGGCGCACGGAAGGGGCCATGGGGCACTAATCCCATTCGGTGCCTTGGTGTCGTTCCCTGAGCCTCTGGAAGCCGCGCATATGAGGCATTCCCCTTTGATTCCCAAGTCCCCTGCTCCGAAGGAACAGCCAGCGGCCTCCAGGGATTCTGGCACCAGAGTGAACGTCCCCAAATTGAGCGCCGGCCACAGTGGCCCAGACCCTCCTACGGGTGCAGTGCCTCGGAGGCCCGCTTTGGGCTGCAGCTCTCGGGACAGTCCCGCTGCTCCCGCGCTCCCCGAGCCTCAGCTTGCAGGCAGGTGCGCGGTGGAAGCGCGCCTTGGAGCGCCGCCCGTCAGCAGCCCAGCGGGGAAGCGGGGCGCCGGCGGGGAAGCCTGGGCTGGAGGCGGCGGCAGGGAGTCAGCCGGCACACGCGCGCGCGCCGCGCTCCGGCCCGCGAAAGTGGCCGACCCCGTGCGGGGACTCGCCGGCCGCAGCCGAGCCCAGGCGTTCGGGGCCGGGACGCCGCGGAGGAGGGCGCGGGGGGAGCCGCGGCGGGGCGAGCGCGCTTCGGGGGACAGCGCGGAGGGCGCCGCTTACCCAGCTCGGAGACGTCGGTCTGCCCTTCCGTCCCCGATCCGGCCGCTTCGGCCGCCGGCTGCAGAGGCCGGCGCGCTGCCCCTTTCGCTGCCAGCAGCTCGCGATCACGGGGACGACCAAATCCACACGGAGTCCAGATTCATTAAAATCCACGTCAAGCCCCCAGCCACTTATCTGTATTCCTGAAGTGGCCCCTCGGTCTCCTGTCCGCGCGCCGCTCCGTCCTCCGCCGCCCGGTAACAGCCCTGCCGGGATCTGACGCCGGCTCGCTGGGGGAACCGGGAGGCGCCGAGGGGGCGTGGGGTGGGTGGCTGGCGGTGTCTCTCCTTGGGAAGCGGCAGAGCCCCGGCTGTCTTCAGATTTTTCCAGCGCGACTTTCCGGGCTCCTCTGACATCAGCAATCGCGGCGCTTCCTTCCCTTCTTGCTCCCGGGTTCATTCACACTCCCATTTCCTCCGGGAACCTGGCTCTCCAGATCTATTTAGAGGTTCGCTTCTCTCGCTCCGGCGCCCGCGCTCCACACCGCTCCCGAGCTCGCGGGGTCTCTCTCTGGATCGCCTGCCCTCTAGGCTGAAAAATTCCGAGCAACTGCGCTCAGCCGCCCTCCCGCTCCAGTCTGGCGCTGACGCTCCGCCCGGCAGCTCCGGCTCCCGCGGTGGTGGCGGCGGCGGAGCCCTGAGAGCCGGCCTCCCTATATTACCAGGCAGCTCATTATCATAGAGGCCGCGCGCGTTAACCCTCTCCCTGCCGGCCGCGCCCGCCCGGGCTGGGGCCGCGCCCGCCACTGGCACAGCGCGCCGCAGCCAGCCCCCTGCCCCCTCCCCCTCCCGCCCGGTCTTCCTCCTCCGCCAGCTGTCAACAAAGGAGAATCAGGTTGGGCGTCGGGAGGCCGCCCCGCTTCCTCCCTGTGCGCGGCTCAGCCCGGACCCACCCGCCGCCTTAAGTGGCGAAGGGGGCAACGCAAATCCTGCTGGGGCCTGGGGATTTGGGTGGAGGTCTGGAGCGCCCAGCCGGCTGAACCCCCGGTGCGGGGAGCTCAGGACGCCGGCAGAGTGGGAGAGGTCAGTGGGGACGTGGGCTCCCCCTCCCTGAGCATCACCTGTCACCGCGCACATCCTGCACATCTCTCTCTTCGTCTTTAATCTGAGGGGTGAGTCGGGAGGAACCGGCCTTGGCTGATGAGGTTAAGAAGGGGCTCTCAGAATTTGCCCAAGCAAATTTCCTCTGCTTGTGAATCTCAAAAAGCCAACAAGCTGTCAAATGAGGTTTGAAGTTGTTGTTATTAATTATAATTTTTATAATGCGAAGATGAGCCTTGCTCTGAGTCGCAAGCTTCCAGCTCTGTTACGGATCCTGGGCACCTGGCAAGCGGGGGAGGCGGGGACCAGTGGGGAGCTTTCTATATCCAGACCTAGGGGGCCTATCTGGCAGGGGAATCAGAGAGGCGGCGGTAAAAAATCTTATTTTAATGGCCTAAGGTGAGAGGTGCCTGGATTCTGGATGCAAATGCCTCGGTGTCTTTATGACCAGTGCTTCCATGTCCTATAGAATCTCAGTATCCCCGTAGACTCTGGACGCGGCTTTGAGAAACAGGCCTGCAAGCTAGATCCCAGCGAGTTTGCAGGATCTGCGCAGTCCCTGCTCCCGATTAGAGCACAGGCGAGTTTACCCAAAACGTCCAAGTATTCTGATGAGCTCCCTCTACTGCCCTCTCGTGGCCACAGTCCTCAGTGGTATAAATAGAAAGAGAAAAAAAAACACTCCGGAAACCCTAAAGGGAGTCGCAGGGAATTCTCAGAGCAGCAGTGGCCTTAAAAAAAAAAAGGAAAATAAATGTAGACTCACCGGTTGTCTTGCACAATCACCCATTCATTACAGTATTGGGGGGAAATGTGAGATTTACTTCAGTCACAGAAGTTAGCTAATTCTTCAAAAGTTCCTTCCTCATTGTTAATTAGCTGACATTTGTCTTACTGTGACTTTCACTGGTTATTCCTTGTTGTGCCCTGTGCAGCCAAAAAGAATCTAAGCTGTCTCTCCTGATCCATACCTACTCTTTTCTTTGAAGTTCTTTCGCATTTATCGTTGGCACCCCTCCAGGCAATTATCAAAATTTACCCTATATTATTATTTATTTCTCTTTATAAGTTGATCTTGTCTCTTCATCCAGACAGTCTTGTCTACCATCCTATCTTTGGTTAAACCGAATACAAACCACAATTTATTAAGGAGTATAATTTGAAGAAGATGCTAGAAGATTTTGGAACATTTCTCTTATTTGTTTGATACATGGAGCATTGATCTGGTCAGCTCCACCCAGGACAGGCAGTGGTAGGGTTGGAAATACCTAACCGATAAAGCTTGAAGCTGAAAATTAGGACCTTCTGGTTCTCAATCAAGTGCTGCGTGACCCTGGAAGAGGTTACATCTCTTCCCTTTGCCACAATTTTATCATATCTTGGGACTGTTTTAATACAGTTTAAGTAATTTTCTAATACTACCCCCCTACATGTGGTCCGGAAACCAACCCTAGAACGAAGAGCAAGGAAGGTAAAATTAAACAGACTCCTCTACTCACCACATCCTTCAACCCAGCCTCCCTTCCCCTTTTCAGATAAATAGTGAAGAGAAAGAGAGGGAAGGAGAGAGAGAGAAGACAGGTAGGAGAACATGTTGCAGGCAGCATGGCACAATGTCACCCAGTTTGTACATTGCCACTGAACTCAGGCCTGGGGTCTGAGTCCTGTGAGATTATGGGGGTTCCTGCGGTCAGCATGACAATGTCAAGAACACTACCAGGTCTCCTGGGAGGCACCCTGTTAAGTACCCTTAACATCTCTGGGCCTCGGTTTGTCCATCTTCAAAATGGGGATTTCTACCTTCAATCTTCAGAGAGTTGTGGTAGTTAAAATAGAAATATGTAGAAATGTTAGAAGAATTAATAGTATCATTAAAATGGAAAGATTTGTTCATATTTTTAGTCCTAATAGGCTAAAACAAATATGGATCTTATTAGTCACGCACATAATTATAACAATATATCTTGGGAATAAAAAACGAACAACTCAGTTTCATGGTGTGTATTTAGATATAACATCCTCTGAGGCAATGGCAATATACATGAGCCTTTGATCTTCAAAGGTGCTCTAATAACCACGTCTTTTTGATCACTGGGTATCCATTCATTCATTCATTCCACAAACATTATTTATTAAGAGCAACTTTATTCGATTTTTAAAAAATGGAATTGTACATGTACATAGTATATGATTATCTCTTCCACACATATTTTTAGAGAAATTATGCTAATAATCATGCTAATAGGCTCTATGCCCTCAGACCTGTCTATGTCTTTCTGGGACCTGAGTTTTCTGGTATCTATCTGGTCTTTGATGTCTTTTTTCGCATCCTGTCCAGCTGATAGCAAACTCATGGCCCCTGGGGACTCATCAAGACTCTGCCAGTGCCTTGAAGTTCATCCTCATTTCCATCAGGGGGAATGGTCACAGCCCAGCACCGTTCTGCACACGTGGTGGGTGTTTAATCAGTGTTTATCAAATGGATGGATGGATGGATGGATGGATGGGGAGATGTTTGTCTTATGCCAAATCCTCATCTTTGGAAAACTGTAGCAAGCTCAACAGGTATCTCGTCCATCCCAACCCACCCACCCTGGAACCTCACCCATGCAAAGTCATCTGTGGCTGCTCCATTGTTATCCTGAGCCCCAGGCCCCCTCTTTGCTTGTAACTAGATGGGTAACTTGGGGAAGAGGATAAGAAAAGCAGGAGAGAACAGGGCAACTGCACACTCTGGAATGGAGCTGAATTTTTCCTGGGAGAAATAAGTATTTCTCCTGCAGAGGCAGGTCTGGCTGAGCAGGCATCCTCAGGCCTTTAAAGGAAGCCTGAGACTCTGGGGAGAATAGGCCCAAATGGGCACCCAGCCGACCCCCAGGGGAAGTCCTCTCTCTGTCACAGCAGCAGCTCCAGCTCCACAAATAGATGCCAGTACAGTAGCTCCTCGGATCACGGTAGGTATTTTTGGTGCTGGAAGGCAGCCACACTTTGTCAGGCTTTCAGCATTAATTCTGCTCCCTTTCAGAGGTTGGGAGGGTGGCAAGCCAGCAGTGTTTAGCATGGGGATGCTGCCTGCGAGAGTGTGCCCGAGCATACATTTAGGGTGCCTTGAGTGGCATGGGGGCTGGGCTGGGGGCTGTGTGCCTGGAGCTGTGGGCAGGAGGCCAGCGTCAGTGGGTGATCTTTGGGTGGTGTGCGGTTGTTACCAGCCTTGCATCTAGCTCCCAAAGCTGAGACCACTGATCTACTTCTGCTCTCAGAGGCATGTCCTCTTTCATTTGCCCTGACCCCTAGCCTTCCACATTTCAAGGCAGGGACGCGTTCCCCCGTGGGTGAGCCCTTCCGTCTCTCATCTCCTGACTCACCTTTACCCAGCAGATGCGACCAGGCAGGCACAGTGTAGAAACAGCAGCCTCCTTCTCCCACCCACATGGTGGGAAACAAAGGGATTGGTCTGACGGGCCAGCCCTGAGTGTGTGGGCCAAGCCCCATGAAAGGAGGGAGGGGTGATTGGGTTGCCAGAGGGCGGGCCTCTGGCTGGGCAGTGGGGACAGCGGTCCAGGACACAGCCGCAGGGCACCTGCTCCAGGATTCTCAGCCTCATACATACAGATGTCACCCTCATCTCTCCTCCCCTCTCATCCCTTCACAAAGCCCACGTTCCCGTGTACTGTAAACAGTACAAGCCTGTTAAGTAGCAAACTGAACAAACTTTTTGTAGCAAACTTGCTACAAACAGTAGCAAGCCTGTTAAGGCTCCAAATCAAACAAGGTGTGATTTCACTCCTTTCTCACTACCTCCCACA
>NW_006778270.1:1882113-1887187 GCF_000442215.2 Lipotes vexillifer | reverse complement strand
TTCCCTAACCCTCCTTCCCTCTCTCCATCCATCTAGAATGTTGCTCTGGGAGGAGAATATTCTCTGGGAGGGTCAGCCAACTACAGCCCTAAACCTATGTGAACAGGTCTCTGGAAACATCTAAAGACTCCTGCGTGTCCCGGGTGAGAAGGCTGCAGGATGCAGGGGGTGAGTGTTGACCACTGGGCTTCAGGTGTGAAATGTGAGGACTGGGTGAAGGTCTCAGTTCGGGGGCATGACTTTTGCTGCTGCTCTGTGCCTGGCACTGAAGGTCTGAGAAAGGGCCTTCCTCCCTTATTTTTTCTAAGAGATTCCAAAAAAGGAAACACGCTACCCATTAGGTCGTGTAATCCCTGGCTACGCCTCTCAGTGCCAGTGGAAGTGGAAATAATATCCCTGGTTCCCGCATATGCTGCTTCAGAAGAATCAAACAAGAGACTGGCTGTGAATCGGAAAGCATGACACATTTGTATAATGGGGATGTTGTCTTAAGGTTCCAGAAGTTCCTTCCAAAGCCAAACCTTCTTCTTGACTCAGCAGTTCATTCTCTTGTTCGTTTTTTTTTTTTTTTTTTTTTTTTTTTGCGGTACGTGGGCCTCTCACCGTTGTGGCCTCTCCCGTTGAGGAGCACAGGCTCCGGATGCGCAGGCTCAGCGGCCATGGCTCACGAGCCCAGCCGCTCCGCGGCATGTGGGATCTTCCCGGACCGGGGCACGAACACGTGTCCCCTGCATCGGCAGGCGGACTCTCAACCACTGCGCCACCAGGGAAGCCCTCTTTTTCGGTTTTTGAGGGAATCAGCTGGGTTCCTAAGAGATACCCCTCTGCTTATTGGGTGGCTGCATTGTCTCCCCATCACTTTGGGGTCCCTCCTCCTCTCCCACGCCTCCCCTGGAAAGTGCTGCAGACCAAAAGATTCTGCCTAGTTACCTTCGACGTGGAACCACAGGGAACATCCAGGCTGGAACTGACCCTAACTGCTTGGCAGTCCCCATAAGCCTGCTCTTCCCAGGCAGGCAGAGAGGAGCTGAGATGCCTGGGGGAACACCCTCCATTGTACGGGAATCAGAATGGCACGGACTCTCACTGCCTGAGATGCATTATGAAGATGCATTTTTGAGGTTCTTCTCTGCTCAGCCGCCCTCACCAGACACAAACTCCGTGCTGCCCTCCCTGGCTCTGATGGCGCAGCCTGATTCAGATGACAGTGCTCCCAGAAGTCTAGCTGGAGCTGGGCTGCCCAGCTTTCTGAGGATGTGGTGTCTCATGGTGCAGGCACAGCCAGGGCCTTCTGGAGTGGGAGTGAGACAGACTGGAGGAAGCCAGTACAGTTTGTTCCTTCAAGATCAGAACCTATAGGAAGCACCCACTTTCATCATATAGTGGTAAGTGCTAACATGTATTGGGTGCTCACCCTGCTTCAGTCACAGTGCTTGGCAGTGTGCCCACATGATGCTGAATCTTCACAAGTCCAGTCTTAGTAGGTATTATCACCCATTTTACAGATGCGGAAACTGATGATCAGAAAGTCAAGCCATTGGTCCCAAGGTCACCCAGGTAGTATGTGGCATAGTCAAAATTTGAACCTAGGCATATCTGACATCCATTTTCTCCAGTTCTGTCCTCTTCCGAGGAGGAAAAAGTGGTGAAAGTGTGGGAGTCCATTCTACACATGCCAGGACACGGGAGGCACCGGGCCTCATCCCTCTTCTTAGCACTGAACTGGCAGTGACCCTGAGCTCCTACAGACTCATCACAAGCCCAGCAAAGCATTGCTCAGCATTGCTGAGCTTCAGTTCTACTGAAGGTCAGGAGCGTCATTTTCTCTTACGATGGAGAGCATGTTGCAATTGTTATCATGATTATTATAAACAATCATACTAATGAGCTCAATTCTCCTCTGCTTTGCAGGGTGTGTGTATTTAACAACGAGACTTGGCCCAGAGGAAAGAAGTTGCCAACACATGCAGGTCTCCACCAGCTTATGTCACCTCTGCCCTGCACAACAGCACATGCATGGCCGCGCCTGCCTTCCAAAATAATGGGATAATGGGTGCAACGTGCGTCACACCACCCCTTAGAGAGAGCATGCCAGTCGGTCTTTGTGGAATCCACGGGGAGCAGGGCAAGCCAGACACCGGTGTCTGCCTTCTCCTTGATTGCATCTGTGCCCTACAAACCCCAACAGAATTGAATTTACATCTCCTCCTAATTAGGGGAGAAAGGAAGACAAGAATCATAGTAGAAGAATTTCTTCCTACCTCTGACTGCAAGCTCTTCAGGGACAGAACATTAAGCTCTCCCTCTGTCTGCTCCCACCCTTCTCTCTCCTGACTGATACCTGGAGTACCTAACACAGTGCCAGGCCCTCCCTGGGACCAGAGCCCATGTGTGATGAGAGTGATGAAGGGGGACTGGCTGGAAAAGCTAGACCACGCCAGGACACTTGTCTCTGGTGTGCTGGTCTGCTGTGAGGCAGTGCAGAGCAGTGGCTGGGGGTTGGGTAGTCTGGGATGCCTCAAGCCAGACGTGTGGGAGCTGGTCCAGGGCCCTTTGGAGAGGAGGGTGGGGGGTGGAGGCATGGGGCGTTGCCTGGAGGAGGCTGGTAGAGAGTAAAGTTCGTTGCCCACACTGCTTAAATAAATCAAATGTCCTGGCATCCAGATGCAAACGCCAGTGCCTGCTTCAGTGCTGTAAATTTAGAGCAGGGTATGAACTACTAGGGTCTAAATAGAAAAAGTCAGAAATGGCATAAGTCTTGGCAGACAGGAATCAACGGCGTCATCACCAACATCATGAAACAGTTAATAATCACCAGGGGAAAAAAAAAAAAGACTTTAATGTTGTTTCCTATATTCTGAGTTTTGAATTCCTAGAAAGTAAGATCCACACATTTCCCTCATAGTCAGCTTAACGTTAAGTTCATTTTTATTCCTTTTGTGAAATACACTCTTGCGGGTTATTCTGGGTGGTGTATGAGGTGGATCGAGAACAAAAGTCATTCTGTTTCTGTCCCTCTCTTCTGACTCTCCTCTTTCTCTTTGGGGTCAAAACACTGATTTTTGTGTATTTGTTTTTGTGGGTTTTCTTTTTTTCTCGCATGGCTTCTATTCACTCAGAATCAGTATTTGAATGGCAAGACAATTATTTCCATAAAAAACCAGAGGTTGGACCCCCTCCCCCTTGGGTGACAGGCGACCTGGATTCTAACCCTGCCTCTGCTCTTTCCTGACCTCCCGCAAGTCCTCTCCCTCCTTTTGTAAGAAGCAGGAATCAGGCTCCAAGCTCCCCTCTCTCCCGCGCACTGCCGCCCTGTCCTGTCATCACTCCGAATCTCTCCTTGGAGAATGGAGCGAGGACACTGGACCCTAAGAAGCCTTCTTGTAATGGCTAAGAAAGCCCAGTGCCTAAGACATCACCGAGGGTGTATGATACAGGGACAGAGTTGAGAAAAAGGATTTTGCCTTTGAATTGTCTCGAGGCGGATGATTTCTCTCTCTGCCTGCCTTGATAAACTCTTCTGTTCAGGATGCTGCTGTTATGAATTTGAGTCATGGGTGGCTCCAGCCCCTTTGATCCATTCAGCTGATAATATTTCCTGATGTTTCCAAGGCCAAGAGTATGGTATGATCAGGTATCGTAGACTTACTTTACCTTCTCTCCTCTTCCCCCACCCACCTTGCTCTCCAGCCCCCTCTCCTTGTGGAATTCCTATCTTGTGTCGTTCCACCACGTCCTGGGATGACAGCAAATCCCAGCCCTGGCTACCACCCAGGCCTCCTGGAGAAGCTGGAGACACCAAAGCCTTCTGTGGTCTCTTGGGGACATCGCCCCCCCCTGGTGGAATGACGGGGAACTTCCCTGGCTTGGGAAAAGCTGGGCAGCCTGGCAGCCTTACCTCTGCTCCGCAGTTTTCCGTGTGGCTAATAATTATTACCCTGTGTTAATCATGACAGGGGAAGAATCGCAGGCCATTATTTTGAAATGATCAGCTCCAGTCAATGACTACTTATGACAGCGAAGGGGAAACATCAGCTCCGGGGAGCCCCCATGTAAATGGGGAGTTGAATGAAAGATCAGGAATAATGGAACATGTATTTAGTTCCATTTTCTTCCCTAAAAGGGCCCTGTCAGAGTAATTTCCTCTTCCGTGCATTATACCTCGCCATTATTTACAGTATCTTCTTGGGAGAATAAAGCAACACCGACCCCCTCCTTCTGATCTCCCCTTCCCTGCCTGGCCCTCCCCCTCTCAGCCCCACATCAATTGTGTCTCTTTCTGGAGTTTGGCAAACACAGCGACTTCTTCCTGCTGTGCTTTCAGTGGAGCTGAAATGAATGTGGCTCTGGTTATTTTTTTTCCCCCTTAATCATTCTTTTTCTTTTTTTGCTGGAGAGCATTTTCACGAAGCACAATCACAGAGGAACAGAATGTCCTGATGTTTGGGTGAACAGCATGCATTGCTTTGCTTTTTCCTTCCCTCGAATAAAAATACCACCCCGTAACCATAGCATCAGAGGACTTACAGGCCATCTTTCAAGGTTCTCCATAACCTTGCCCTACCCTTTATGCTCAGTCTTATTTCTAATAACCCCTGTCCACCCACCCAGGCATACTGGTTCCCTCTGTGTTCCTTGAAATTGCCGAGCTCGTTTTCTCCCCTCACGTCTGCCCATGTTCTTCCAGCTTTCTAGAATGTATTGTTTCCCTTCCTAACTTCCCAGAGCCTGAACAATCTTTAAGACCTTCTCAAGATCCATCTTTTTAAAGATATCTTTTCCAACCTATGCTAAGGGCACTTTATGCCCACAAAATGTTAATAATTTGTAACCTTGTTTCTATTCATTGTGAGGTTGGCCTAGAGAAGCCCCTGGGTGCATGTTTGCTGAATTACTTTCACTAGTGGTTTTTGCCATTTATACCCATTTCACAGAGGGTAAATGTAAAGATGTTCAGAAAGCTTAAGTCACATGTAGATCACACGTCCAGTTACATGGCAGAGAAGACACTGGAACCTGGGTGTTTTCATTTCAAGCCCAGGGTCCTTTCCATTTTGCTATGCTACATTCCTGC
>NW_006778270.1:1852942-1881782 GCF_000442215.2 Lipotes vexillifer | reverse complement strand
TCCTGCTGCAATCTCCTCGACCTCTCCTGTTACTCGCCAGTGTGCTTAACTTCAGAACTTCATTTTTTTCATCAGGTTGCAAAGTCCTCGTGGGCAGGGGCCAGGCTTTCTCTTGTACCTTACCTTGGAAGTGGAAGTTCCTGATCAATGTCCTGTAACCACTTTACCTCAACTTTTCTCCAGTCTGTCAAAACTGGCTAAATAAACATCGCGGAGCCAAACTTTGGAAGGCGTTGGTTCCGATGCCAGCGTCTTCTGTAGACCTGGATTGGCAAACACCTGTGATCTGTGTTCCTCTGTCCAGCCCTGCTCCACTGATCTGAGTCTCTCTTTCCTACATGGGACATGATGACACAAGGAATGTCAGGAGGCCAAACAACTCCTCCTTTGAGACATTAGAGATGCCTTCAGATTCACAACCACTGGCTCTACCAGCAGGGACAGTCCTCTCTACCCTGTTGACTGATGAGCTTAGAAGAGACCCTTTGGCGGAAGAACATGCCAAATGCCCTTTGCAATTTCTGTAGCCGCCTCAGCCCAGGACCTGTGTGACTCACCTCCGTGCTTTTGAGGAGCTTCAAAGTCAAACGAATGCTTACTTCTCTTAATACAATAATACTTAACAGTTACTGTTAATAATTAATGTAATAATGTGTACAGCAAGTCACCATTGGCAAAGTTTTCCAGTACATTAGAAGCAGGTGGAGATATACTAGAAAGATGGTGGGGTTCAACTACAGCTGCTCAGAGCATAGACTTCAGAGTGGACTTGGGTCCTGGCTCTGCCACTGATTTCTCTGTGGTCTTAGCAAAGTTACTTAACCTCTTGCTAATTTCAATCCCCTCAATGGTAAAACAGGAAACGAATGTGGACATCATAGAGTTGTTATGAGAATTAAGTGAGTCTTGTAAACCGCAGTGTCTGGCTCAAGAAAAGCTGCTACTTACAGGGCGGTTACTCCGTATCAGCCCCTGTCACTAACAGGCGGTGTGGACTTGGGGAAGTCAGGTAGCCTCATTTTCCTCCTCTGTAGAGTGTGAAGCATTGGATCCTGGTACATTTCAGCCTTCAGAACAACACAGAAAGATAGGAAGGAAGTCAAGCAACGTCCCTGTTTTCCAATGAGGCAACTGAGGTTTAGGAGATCAAATGCTTTGTCCAAGGGGTGTAGCTGATAAATGGAGAAGCTGGGATGAAAGCAAGGTCTCTGAGTCCAGCTCTGTGCACTGTTCACGGAGATGCATGTGCTCCCCTAAGAGTCTCTGGGAGATGCTTTATCCTTTGAGCATATACCATGTTTACTTTTGGCCATGGTCTCCCTAGAGGAGGACACTAACGTCTGCCTCTAAGAACCCTGGCATTGCTTCAGAACCATCTGTCCCAGGTAATTCAGTTTAGGTTAGGAGATCACAGTGACCTTGAGACTGAGCCCACTATGTTTTGTCTCCCTTTCTTCTCCTCTCCCCAGTGCCTGGGGAGATTCTGCCTCTAATGGCATTATTTTGTGCTGGCTGCAGTGTTGATTGGATTATCTTAATTGTTTGGGATTAAACGCGCTCCTGAGTCAGGAATCCCACTTGACAGCCCTAGGGTCTGGTTCCTGTCCCCAATGTGGGGGGCAGGGAGGAAGCTCATGTGTGAGAGAATTTCCCAGTACGACAAAGTCCAACCATTTCTTGAGGAAACGGGAGTCTAAGTGAGGCCCCCTCACATTTCCTTCCTTCTCATTTACAGCCATGCTTCTTTCTTGCTCAGGATAGGACTATTTGGAAATCAGTTCAGAGAGATGCTTCTGTATAAATTCCCTACAATGAAAACCCCACAAAATTAGGTCTATAGCCTATTGCAGCTGGAAGAGACCCTCCAGGCTATTTAGTCTTACCCTGTATGAGTTTCCTAAGGCTGCCATAACAAAGGACCACAAACTGGATGGTTTAAAACAGCAGTTTATCCTCTCACCGTGGCTGGAGTCCAGAAGTTGGAAATCAAGGTGTCAACAGGGTCATGGCTCCCTCTGAAGCCTCTAGGGAAGAATCCTTCCTTGCCTCTTCTAGCTTCTGGTTTCTGTCCACAGTCCTTGGCATTCCTTAGTTTGTAGCTACATCACTCCGCTTTATGCCTCTGTCTTCACACGGCCATCTTCCCTCTCCGTGTGTGTGTTCGTATGGCCTTCTTATAAGGACACCAGTCATTGGACTTGGGCCTACCCTAATCCAGTATGACTTCATCTTAACTTGAATACATCTGCAAAGACCTTATTTCTAAATAAGGTCACATTTAGAGGTACTAGGGGTGAGGACTTGAACATATCTTTTTGGGAGACACAATTAAACGCCACTACACCCTCTATAAAAATGTCTCCTACATCAACTCAGTAAATGGTCATTCTTTATCTCTTTGTATACATCCAATGATAAGGCATTTACCACCTTATAACTTTAAAGAGGGCTAGAATATATTACTAATACTCTTGGTACCTGTTACAGTTTTACAGTACTTTTAACCTGGACGATTCTTAAATTCTAGTCTAAATTTTCCTTTTGAACTTTAATCCAGTGAAAACAATGATTTTTCCAAAAGCCTTGGGCAGAAGGCTTTTCTTCTACCACTGACCTCTATTCCAAAGGCACCATAGGGAACAGCTGGGAGACTCCTATCCCACAGCACAGTTTTGTGTGCATCCCGGTGAAAGAAAGAGACTCAGAATCATTACAATGAAATACTCACGATTAGCATCCCTATAGGACTCTTGCCTTCAAAGCTCCCTTTCCTGGCACACATCCAAGTTCACCAGCGTGCTTGCCCACCCCCTCTGGTTTCCTTCATCTCTCATAACCTCAACCTTGTGACCTGAATAGATTTTTTGCCTTGCCTCACACTGTGGAAGCCACGGAGGCCAGAGTGAGCCCTGTAGAGTACACTAAGACAGGCGATTGTGTCTGTGTGTGTGTGCTTGTGCATGTGTGTGTGTGCATATGTTCCCTGTGAATGAAAAGGATCTGTTGGGTTTAATTGATGCATTCGATTACTGTGATGACTCCCTCCCTGGAGCTTTCCAAATAGCCACATGTACCAAGTGGACCACCTCCAGGTTTTGCCTTTGGTTCAAACTGTGGGCGGGGGACAGGGAATGGTGAGGATTATGGAGACTGGCACAATGGAAGAAAAACCTAAGCCCTGTTTCTATAGTGCTCAGCCGCCATCCCTTTCCACCAGGACACCAATTAGACTATCTCTGGCCTATAGAGCCCTGGGGATAAAAGTGAAAAGGCAGACTTGGAGGAAGCCGACTGTGCTGCTGCTTCTGGGGGCCCTCTGCCCCCAGCCATCCCACACACCCACTGCCTCTTTTCACTGCTAGATGATCAAGAAAAATCAAATGAGAGAGCTAATTTAAAGCTATTTTAAAAGGAGGAGATAATCCTTTCTCTACCTGCTCCCTCTCTTCCTCTCAGCTCATGTTGGGTGTGACTTCCTGGACACAGGTCCGGCAATGGCTTTGTCACTAAAGCTTAGACAAATAAAGTAGGTCTGAGTCTTGTCTTCTGCATAGTTGCAGAAATGTGACATCAGCCCATTTGGCTGAGGCTAGATGTCAACACCCTAACTTAGCTTCTTTCTTACCCTAAAGCATTAATGCATGGATGGCATAAGAATAGGCAGGACTGTGGATGCAGCGAGGAAAGTAAAAAACCTGATCAACCAGGAAGGCTGGACACTTGGCTTCTAGTCCAAGTGCTGCCTTAAACTGTCTTTCTGACTCAGGCCACAGCTTTCTCACCTTAAGGATTGGATTAGATCCCTAAAATCCCTTCTGGCTCTCAAGTACTGCCTTGGGATGGAAGTGCCCTTGGAAGGATGAGAAGACCTGTGTCATCTATGCCCTCGAGTAATACTGGGCTTGGGAAAGGGAAGCTAATGATGACAGAGCTCTGGGCCAGAAGATCAGGAAGCCAGTTTCATCCTAGGTGTTGACAAACTGTGTGACCTTAAAAAGTAATTAACCTTTATATGCAACAAATTCTCTTTCAAAGACATAAACCCACCCTCCACAGTTCTTTAAGTTTTCTCTGGAGGAAATCATCAGGGTAAATGAAACGACCAGCTAAGTTTACTCTCGGCTTTGCTGACACAGAATTGCACCATCTTAAACAGGCGAGGGGAGAATCTCTTAAGAAATGCCCACTGCAGGTGCTTGTATGTGCTCCATTGGGGCATTTATGCAGAGTGGCTGTTGGTCAATGGCTCTCAAACTGGCTGAATAATAGAATCATGCTTTATTATTTAATTCACATTCTTGGTGATCATTTTTGGAGATTCTGATTCAGTGGGTCTTGGGTAGAACTTGGCAACCTGTACTTATAAAAAAGCTGAAAAAACTATATGGATAATTTGGATGCTTATCCAGGGCTAAGAGGCACTGATTTATGCATTCAATTCAATGAATTTTCATTGAGGCTGTGGCTGTATGGAATATAAAAAAAGGATGTAAGGGCTGGGCTGGTCTTGGCTTTCTAGGAAATCCTAGCAACTTTTGCTACTAAGAGAGGCAGATGTGAATGCAATGAACTGTAATCAGGTAAAACTCAAGCACTGATCAATTAGAATAGAGAAGTGAACCATCAGAATGGAGGCTAGCTGTAAACAGTGTGACCATATTGTTAGGCAGGTGACACTTCTGTCTGTAATAGATGATGAGTTCTCAATTTTTGGTGGTGAGGCCTCAGAGGAGTACTATTGGAGCTGAGCCTTGAAGAATGAGGATACAGATATATCTTTATATTTGTTTAGATTAAAGTAATTAGAGAAGGATAAGTCAATGAAGGATAAATTGTAAAAATAACGTGTTTACCTTTAGAAGGAGAAAGAGAACAGAGTGGAGGAGACCAGAATAAGACTAGATTTCTTTGAATATCACCATGTTTTACAGATTTGTCTTTGGAACTATGTAAATACTTTTACATAATTTAAAAATGCAGCACAAAAGAGCAATTCCTAAAAATTTAGAAAGTAAAATGAAATTTAAAAAGAGAACTTAAATATATACCTAGTTGGAGCATAACCATACTAAGAAAGTATTTCAAGTAATTTTAAAATATAAGTATATATTTTTTATATCCCTAGTGGAATATGCCCTAGGAATAAAAATAACTACAAAATGAAACAAAACGTTAAGCTATGTTTACCAATCATATTGTTAATGGTAGTGTTGGTATTGTTATTACAAAGTTGTAGTGTAAGTGAAGTTGTATGTTGCATGCATACATTGTTTTATGTGTATGTGTTGTATGTGAGTAGTTATGTGAATGTCATTGAGAATAGGGATTTTTATGATGGGACAAAAGAGATACAGATGTGAGACCAATGAAGCGAAGAAAAACATGTGGTTTTGCATTTGTATTGGAAATATTACAAACTCATGAGCTTTATTATCTTTTAAAAATACATGGTTACTGGCTCTATTGAAAAGACCTAAAAATAATGAACAATTCAGTAGCGCAGAGCAGATTATGTTTTCTAAGTACCAGTAGAAAACCAGATTATGTTTTCTAAGTACCATTTTCTCTTAAAAGGAAACAGGATTTCTTGAAGAAATGCTTGATTCCAGATCCAAGGCAGGAAATATACATGATGAGCCTAGAAAATCTTGTCCTACCAGAAAGCAAACTAGATATCAAGCTACTGATGTCATGTCAAAAGGACTCGGGAGCCTACTAGAATAGATTCTCACTGACCAGAGATAGGATAGTTTAAGCACCAGAAAGGAGAGTAACCACAAAGGATTGAAATTCACAGCAAATATATTCACATGTGTGAGTTCATAATGATACCTCTATTGATCATTAGAGGACCTATCTCATTATTTTTCAATTGAAAAGTAAAAGGAAAAAAAAAATCAAATACCTGTTTTGCTTATACGTAATCTATATTTCAGGGCTGTCAAATAGATGAGAGGAAGTTTCTCTTTAGAAAAATATTATGACTGACAAATAAAGAAGGAATCATAGAATTAGAATGTCATCACTTTGTAGCCCCTTATTAGGGTTGCCAGATTTAACAAATAAAAACATAGAACTCCACTTAAATATAAATTTCACATAAAAAAACAAATAATTGCTTAGTACGAGTATATTTGAGATAAACTTACACTCAAAATTATTCATTGTTTATCTGAAATTCAAATGTAACTGGACCTCTGCATTTTTGTAGGCAACCTGGCCATGAATTAATAAATCTAGACAATGATCATTGATACTGCTAACATCATCACATAAGAACCAACCAGACATTGTGAACCTCCTGATAGAAATACATACCACAGCCCATGAAGTAGCCTTGTCAAATTATTAAAGCCTGCAGATCTAACCATCAATGTACAAGAAATACAGAGGGACAGAGGAACATGTTAAATGATAGGTAATCAGCAAAATCCAGACTGTCAGAAACCCTATACAACAAATGGCCTAATCTTATGATGAAACAGTTGCAAGGGGAAAAATAGTTAAAAAGAAGAATTGAAGGAGGAACCTACAAATTAAAAGAGACAAGAGACATATTGACCAATTGTAATGTGTGGACCTTTTTTTCATATCATTTCCAACAGAGAGAGAGCAGACAAGGACTGATATTTGATATTATAGAATGATTTTATATTTCGGGGGAGGAGTGCGATAATACTATTACGCTTATTAATTTTTTAAGGAGTCCCGCCCCAGCTATGATTTGCTTCAAAATAATTGGGGTCGGGGGTGAAGTGGGTGGAGTGTAGTTGCAGCTAGATGAGTCATTCATTATACTATTTTGATCTACGAGGGCTCGCTATACTGAGGTTGATGCTTTTGTATACACAGTATATACAATTATTTATAATAAAAAGTTTTTTAAAAGTGAGGAGGATCTCTGTTGGTTGATCAGTGGAATAGGAATATTCTAGGTGCTTTACTCATATTGGCTCATTTTAATCTCACAAACACCAAATGAGGTCGGTGTTATCATTATTCCTATTTTACAGATGAGGGACTGAGGCACGGACAGGTCAAGTGAGTTGCCCAAAGTCACTTGACCAGTTAATGGTCAAGTTAATGGGAGGGCCAGGATTTGAACTCAGAGAGTCTAACTCCAGGCAGTCTAAGCCCATGATCTTAAGCAGCAGTTATCTCCTAAACTGGTAAAGTTGGTTCATCTGTCTTGCTATCTGGTTACCACAGGTATGATGCTCCCTGTGCAGTCCTGCATCTCGAGCTATGCTGTTGGCAGAGACTGTCTTGTCTTTGCAGGTTCCTATGCTGTGAGGCATTCTAGCATGAGATGGGCCAGCTGACTAAATGGATTTTAAGGTAATGTCTAATTATGAGATTTTATGATTCTAAATAGTTTTCTCTCCTACTAGAGTGACTGTCCAGGAGCTATGAAGGCCACTAGGAGAGAAATCAGCAACCCAGGATGAGGCAGCACAGGGCAGGGAATTCACAGAGCCTACAGTTCCTCAAGAAGGGCCCTTCTCTCCCTTATCCAACCCTAGCCCTGCAGAAGGCTGTCTGGGGAACCACATACCCTCTGTTTTCCAGGTCAGATGATTGGTTTGAATATTTGCAAAATGTTTTCTTCAGCTTCTGGGTATAAACCTGGTTCCCTTCATGAAGACCCACTCCACTCTTCAAGGAGATAGACAGTGCCTGCAAATGCCCTGCTTTCCAACACTGCAGTTCCTCCAAGTTGGACTAAACCTTTCCCAAACTGTAATCTTGCCAGGAGCTCGAATTCAAATACCTCCCCTTGAAGAATACAACTACATTTCTCTATATCCCAGGTCTTCCCTTGCTTTGAAATACCCCTTGCTGTTTTGCCTTACAAACTTCTTTGAGTAGAAGGATTTGGGGGCCACATCCAGAGGAGTTGAGCAAGTGGCTTCAAAGGGCTCTGAAGCTTTGCAGGTGCACTGGCTTTATCAGCTATAGGAAGTAGAGATGAGTTCATGTGCAAGGCTACTTTTTTTTTTCAGATTGGGGACAATCTCATAGATTGGCTGACACATATGTACTATTTTTCCTAACTCAGAACTATCTTTGGAGCATGCCAAGAGTCAATTTCAACTCTCTGTTTGGATAAGATGGAGGTTTCAAAGGAAAGTTTTCCTTGGCAAAATGTATGTCTTGGCTGGAACAGTCCAATGATGAAAATACCCAAGACCAAAGGCTAGGCAGGGCTGCTTCTAATTACTGGAGTTGAGCTCTTTGGGAAGAGGCCTCGTGACATGACTTGGGTTGGGAGCGACAGTGTTTCAATTGGCAAGCCAGGGGAAAAAGAAAGAGATCATTTCTCTGCTATTTGGTGGACTTTCCCAATTATGGAAAGGTAATTTAAGTCTTTGGTGATTTTGGAAGCCTTTCCACTGGAAATTTCCCATCGAGTTTTGGTATTTGACTTATTCTGGAGCATAGAGAGTGGTATGGAGGGAGCAGACTCTAAGTTTTCTGGGGGCTTGAGAGGAATTCTCAGGCAAATGGCACTGGAAGAAGGGTTGCCTGGGATTTGCCCAGATGCCTCCGAAGCAGGCTCTGGATTTTCATGTGACTTGAGCTCATTACCAACCAAAGAAGAGAAACCTGGGCTGCTGGCAAAGAGCAAGTCAGAAAATCTCTTCAAGGTTTAAAAAAACCCAAAGAAGTTTAAGTCAGGTCAATAGAAAAGGAGCTCGGAGGTGAAGAAGGTGGGGGAGGAACAGTATTTCTCCCTTTCTGAGCTGGAAGCTGGGACAGGAGGAACAACTCTTTTGAGTTGCTGCCTGGGCATTTTACAGGATGACAACCCTGCTCACTCTGAGTCTGGACATTTAGATAAGGACCCGAGCTTCGGATTCCTGCCCCAAGTTCCCACTTTGTTTTTCCTGGGGCACCTTTTAAAATAACCACTTAGAGTTGAGCCCATGAAAAGTTAGTGACCTCCATCCCAACCGCCATATAAGTAATAGGTGCTTGCTACCCTGCTCTCTATTTTCTGTTCACCTGCCTGTGACCTGTGACCTGGGACACAGGGATGAAGGACTGCCCTTGCCTAGGCTCATTTTGTGCCCCCCTCTCCATTTCTGGGATCTGTAAGTAACAAATTTTGCCGCTTTACTTCCTTTGTGTGGGTTTATTGAAATTACACCTTCAATCAAAAGGACCACGGAGTTCTCACTGCCCTAAAGTGGGAGCTCTGATGCTGAGGGAGCTACTTGCTGACCACATATAGGTGTCTCCTCCTTCAGCAGGTCATATCTGCATATTTCCAATTTTATTTTATTTTATTTTATACTTTATTTTATTTTGCTTTATTATTGAGGTGACATTGATTTATAACATTATATAAGTTTCATGTGTACAACATTATATTTTGGCTTCTGTATACCCTACAGTGTACTCATCACTGAAAGCTTAGTTTCCATCCATCAACACAGAATTGACCCCCTTTTTCCATTTCACACTCCCTCCGCCCCACCTTTTCTCTCTGGTAACCACTAATGTGTTCTCTGCATCTCTGTGTTTTTGTTCTGTTTTATTTGTTTGTTTATTTATTTGTTTACTATTGCACATATGAGTGAAATCATATGGTATTTGTCCTTCTCTATCTGACTTACTCACTTAAAATAATACCCTCCAGTTTCCTCTGCATTGTCACAAATGGCTAGATTTCATCTTTTTTATGGCCGAGTAGTATTCCATTGTATATATAGACTACATCTTCTTTATCCATTCATCCATTGATGGGCATTTAGGCTATTTCCATACCTTGGCTACTGTAAATAATGCTGTGATCAACATAGGGGTACATTTTTTTTTGAATTAATGTTTTCATATTCTTCGGATAAACACCCAGAAGTGGAATTGCTGGATCATATGGTTGTCCCATTCTCAATTCTTTGAGGAAACTTCATACTGTTTTCCATAGTGGGTGCACCAATTTACATCCCCACCAACAGTGCATGAGGGCTCCCTTTCTCTGCATCCTTGCCAACACTTGCTATTTGCTGTCTTTTTGATCATAGCCATTCTAATGGTTGTGAAGTGATATAGCATTGTTGTTGTTTTTTTTTTTTTTTGTGGTACACGGGCCTCTCACTGTTGTGGCCTCTCCTGCTGCGGAGCACAGGCTTCGGACGTGCAGGCTCAGTGGCTGTGGCTCACGGACCCAGCTGCTCCGCGGCATGCGGGATCTTCCCAGACCGGGGCACGAACCCGCGTCCCCTGCATCGGCTGGCGGACTCTCAACCACTGCGCCACCAGGGAAGCCCAGCATTGTAGTTTTGATTGGCATTTACCCGAAGATTCATGATATTGAACATTTTTTCATGTGTCTGTCGGCCATTTGTATGTCTTCTTTGGAAAAATGTCTATTCAGAGCCCCTGCCAATCTTTAATTGGATTGTTTGTATTTTTGTTGTTGATTTTCATATTCTTAGTTTAATACACCAGCTCCAGCTTCTGAATACATAAGCCCATGAAATTATTTTGCTTTGCTGGTGATCCTCAGTCGCTGATAAGGGAGCTGATGTGCTCTGTCTAGACAACTCATGTCATGAAAATCAAAGGGGGCAGGCCTTGCTCTTTGATCCTTGATACCACACTGTGCTCCCTTCTGAACTTCACACTTGTTGAGATATTTGAATGGAGAGGAGATGAGAAAACTTGGGCTAAAATAAGTAGTTCCCATTTTTAAAGTTTTATTTCTTCTTTTAATCGGTAAACAGCTGCATGTGGCTGAACAGCTGCGCATGGTCTCCCACCCGGGCCCCCATCTCCTTCAAAAGCCACGGACCTCCCAAACTGGTCTAGACATGTGGGTCTTCTAATTACCATCTGTCTGACCCTGGACAGGCCTCAGCCATCTCAGCTATTGAAAAGGATGCAATACTTTTGTGCTTTGGGGCTCCCTTCCTAGGGGGTGAAAGTATACTGAATGAACCCATGAATGGTCACCTTTAATAAAATCTAAGATATACCTTTGATAAACAGTCCATATTAGGAACACAATTTCCCTTGTCCTCTTGCAAATGGAAAATGTCCAGATGAGCTGTCCTGACCATTTTCACATGGGCCTTGAATGGCTTGGTTATCAGTGGGATCACAGTTCCCAGTTCTGCCCTTGGCACAACGGCTACTTAATCAACATTCCCAGTAGAGATCTAATCCCAGCCTCTGCCATCTAGATGAGAAAATAGAAGGGGCCTTCTGTCTGCCTCTCTCCAGAGAACAGACTTCCTTGCAGGGGGAGGGGTGGGAGGGCAGAGGATCACCACCGATGCAGAGTTGCTGGAACCCATCTTACCATGACTGCTCCACCCACCACACTCCCTCCCTTGCCTACCTTCCCTGCACCCACCTCAGGCTTTCCGCAGCAGGAGGGGGAGAGTGTCTGCGAGGGATCAAACACTAGCAGGGTTGAGTCACTTCAAACTTAATTTCCTGAAAGGACACAAGAAACAGCAGCATCACGGTGACAAAGCACTCCTCGTGAGAAAGATCCTGAGGGTGATGGTCCTTTGGATACAGATGGGAGGATGGTAGGGCAGCAGGTCAGGCTCCTCTCAGCTCCTGTGAAGAGCCCAGCCATCCTGACAGCTCCATCCCTTCCTGCCTCCTCATCTTCCCTCATCCCAGACAAGGGCTCAGAAGCCAGAAGTATTTTCCATGCTCTGACCTTTCTCCTTACTCTTCTTCTCTAGGATCCAACCACCTGAAATCTTTGAACATATGCTTGACTGGGACATGCCCACTCCCACTTTGGAAGCTTAGCCAGGTTGATGTCCACATTTGGAATGTCCCTGTCATTCCATTTTGCCAAAGCTTGCCCTTCCCCTGTTCTAAAATCTCTCTCTGTTTCATTTCCTCCTGGAGCTCAGATCACTCTTTCATATCTGCATCTGCAATAGGGCTCAATTTCTTATGACATCCCCAAAAATCAGAGCCCAGGGTGGCCTTGGAGATTATCCAACATACTCCTTTGGGGAAACTGAGGCCCAGAGAGTGGAAGGAACTTGTACAATCATGCGATGGGGGACTGGTAGAGCCCTACTTACAACTCAGGGTTTGCATCTCCTGGTCCAGGACTCTTTCTTCTGTGTGAACTCGTCTTGCTTCTCCTTTTCATGCATTTGACCCATCTTCCCTATCCATCTCTAAGCTTTCTGAGGGCGGTGCCCTCTCTTTCTTCTCTTCCAGGCTTCCCAGTGTCTACCACAATCAATACCTCACACTCTGGGCACATTCTATGTTTTTAGAAGTTATCTACATTATTTCATTCCATCCTCATAAAGATACTCTCCAAAAGCAGCAGAGGTAGAATGGATTCCCTTTAATAGATGAGGAAATTTGGATGCAGAGAATTCAATGGCTTGTTCAAGGACACATAGGTACAACGGCTCATGTGGGATAGCAGAAGACCCTGGCACAAAATAACAATGCAGGCAGTGAAATGGATTGTTACCTAATAAGACCTGTGGCCAAAGGGAACTCTAACGCTCAGAGAAGATGATAGGGTTCTCACGGATCAGTGCACTGTCTGAGATTTCCCTGTGGTTCTCTACTCACTGGATGCCTGATTCTGTTGTACTATGCTTTAAAAATGGCAATACTCAGCAGCATGGCTGGGCCAGGAACAGGGAGGGGGCTTTGCCATTAACACTGATTATGTAACAAACCCTAGCTCTTCTCTCCCAGCATCCCCACTCTCACACCATGTGCTTGCCTTGTGCAGATTTCCCGAGGGCTCCTAAGGGAATGCTCTGATCCCAGACAGTGGGGCTCCTCTCCCCTCCCCGCCCCAACCCCATTTGCACTGGGGGAAAGGTAGTCACATCATTTGCATTTATCACTGAGAACATACTGCCTTGTCTGTAGCTTTTAGTCTGACTGAATTGCTTTTCTGCTTCATGAGACACACAGCGCAGCAGCCCAGCACTCCCCTCTCAGAGCTCCTCACTTCACCAGCGTCGGGCTGTAACCCACATTGCTCTCCCTCGCATTTATCATATTGATCGTATAAGAAATAGATCATAAGCAGAATGAAATTACCGAATGCAATGATCTGGGGCATCCTATGGACCAGATCAATCTTGGGGCAGCCAGGAAAAAAGTCCCTTGCTGTGATGCTTTCCAAAGTTGATTTTCATTGCAAACAGAAATCTCCATCAACTCAGGCACCCTGGAGGTGAAAGTCTGCTGTCCTGACAAGGGGTGTGTGTGTGTGTGTGTGTGTGTGTGTGTGTGTGTGTGTGTGTGTGGTTGAGACAATGAGAAAGAGAGAAAAAGAGAGAGAGACAGAGAAAATAGAAGTTTGATAAGCCTCATAAGGCTTGTTCATTAGGAAGGAGATTTCCTTAGCTAGAACTCATTTGAGATGGATGTTTGAGGCTCTGGTTGTAACAGTATCCATCTTCTCTTGCCTACTCCAAACTGTTCTTGTGTGTACGTTGCAGGGGGAGGTGGGTATGGAGAAAGTTAAAACTCTTTCATGTTCAGAAGACCATCAAAGACCCTTTCTAATCTCCTGTGAACGCCTGGATTGAGAGCCGCCTGTCTTTGTCACCCTGGCCCCAGTCTGTGAATTTGCAGTGTCAGTGGGGGACTGGAGTTTTAGCAACACAGCTTATATAAGACAGTGAGGGGTTTATTTATAAACTGCTCCTTGAAAACATAAGCTTGAAGCTTCCCTCCCACCCCCTCCCCCTGACCTGAGGTTGCAAACATGACCTCTGCCATAATAACTTTCTCCCTGTCTGGAGACAAGGTTGGTGAGTTCAGCTGAGACTGGAAACCCTAGTGAGCAAGGTCCCTGGAAGCCTGCCACCAGCTCAGACTGAAGCAGAAACCTACAGTGGGAATGTGGTCCAAGTCCCGGTCACCCCCTTCCCACTGTGAAATCCATCCCCAGACACTGAGACTCAGGGCTATTGGCTTTGGCAACATTCGTCATGCCAATAAACTCATTGAAATTGAAGAAACCAGAGGAGAGAAGGAGAGCACGAAATGGAAGGAGGTAAGGAGGGAGTGAGGGAGGAGGGTGTGCAGAGAACAGCAGGGAAGAGGGGCTGCCCCAAGCTCTCCTGTGAGCTTAACGGCAGAGACGTCATGGATGCCAAGCAGCTGAGTTCAGGCAGAAGCCAAGTCTCAGCCGTGAGTAGATCCCCCTCCCAACCCCCGAGCCATCTCCCTCTGTTCCCTGTCTCTGCTCAAGCTTCTACACTCACGGAAATATCTCTGGAAACCTTCCCAAGGGGCAAAAGGCCAAGAAAAACCACGTGCGCTCTCTCTCTCTCTCTCTCTCTCACACACACACTTCTATCAGTGAGATGATGAAAAAGAAAACACCACAAAATATATCCACCAGGACTACGGAGAAATACACCAGCCACTCAGAACATGCTGAAGCTAGAGGAGACCCAGGCTGGGTTGAAGAGTGCAATCACGGGGCAGAGCCAGACTCCCGCTAGCACCACCTTCCCCATCCTAGTCTGCTTGGGTGCTACTTTCTGCCCTGGGAATAGCCCCTGGACTTTCGTAGCTTCCTAGAGTTACAATGCTTCTAAGAATCCATCCGGGCTAGCTCAGTATTGTTTTTCCCTGATGGAAGACCGAGCCTCCTGCTCTTGAAGACGCCAGAAATGGTGAAAGCTGAGTTTCACAGCCCTCATCAGCAGGGAAGTCCCCTCGTTAGCTTATATTATATTGTAGCCTTGGCCATTTCCTCGTCTCTTCCAGGATTGGGCACCACCTTGCACACCAGCACATAGAGCCCTGCAAGTACTTGATGAGGGGAGACTGCCGGGCTGCACTCTGGCACCTCTGGACAAAACAACTTCTGCTTCCCTAACCTCGTCCCCAGCCTGTCAATTTCAAAAACTGTCTTTCCTTCCCAGAGGTCCTATACTATTCTTCTGGCTACTTTCTTGCCTCTTGCTTGAGATATTTTTCCATGGCCAGTGACGACCTTGCTTTTCTGTTACCTAAGCCTGTCTCATTCACTTGCTTGCCTTCCTCTCCCTCCTAGAGGAAATTTATACTAATTTCAAGTTAGTCAAAGTGAGGGCATGATAGAGAGGGTGGCAGAGAAGGAGACCACACAGTTTTTGGTCAGTAATGCAAGACCACTGAAAATTTCCAAGACCTTGGCTTTTTGAAAGCTGGGTTGGGTTAGAAGAGGATATTAACATAGGTAAGAACCATAATATGAATTTAGGGGGGGCTGTTTACTTTTCAAAGAGAATTTATTTCATTATTGCTGATTATTCTGTTGGTTCCCCATTAACGATATCATTCCTGTTGCTACTTGTCCCAAGGCTGGTCAAAAGTTTGGGTTTTTCAGTTCAGTCCCATCTTGCCTTCTGATATGCATGAAAAAGCGATGCCTTCTTGGCCAGGGATGGATTCCTGGATACTTGCTGGCAAACGACATCATGTTCCAGAGGGAGAGAAACATCCTATGCAGGGATTTGGAGAACATGTGTCATGTATAAGCAGACAACTGTATGTAGTGTTTGCTGGGTTTGCACCAGCTGAGAAAAACTACGTGGACTCAGAGATTAAAAGGCATGAAGGGCCAGGGGTGGGGTGGGGTGCAGGAATATTCCTCAATGACTCCACAGGAACCTTTTTTATCAGCTGGGGTTAATTTGAGACAAAAGCCTGGTACTGTGAGCATGGATTTTCCGCCCTGTCCTGGGCCTGATGGATCCATTCCCTTAATGAAATGAGCACAGTTTATTTTACCAACTCTAATTATGTGAAGAATGAGTGTCAGATTTCTTTATCCTTCTGCTGGCCCTGAATCCAGGCCAACCTCACAAGCCTTACATGCAGTGAGGCTAATGGAGCTTTTATTCCAATGAGTTGAGAGCCAACCCACCTTTGTAGAGAGAAGAATATTTTTTTAAAGAAAGGAGAAAGAAATACTTAATGTTTGTCTGGTGGATGAAAAATTTCACAAGATAAATTAACGTGTTTTCTGGCTGAATGGAGAAACCAGGGCAGGATGGTAGAGATAATTTTCCTAGGACTCAAAATGATTTACCTTATCTCTGTGTTCTTTAGACAAGAGGTTCCATTTATTTAGTCATTGATTTTATTAATTTTCTGAAGATATCCCTCCCTGCAGCCACCAACAACACGAAGCCACAGCACTTGACACAGGGAGCTCGGGATTGGGAAGGAGACCGGATCCCACCTGCCATTCATCCAGTCATTGATTCTTTCCTTTAACACTTGTGCCTGGCACGAGGCCACAGGCTGCAGAGACAGCAGTACTCAGATGGAGATGGTCTCTGTCCTCACAAAAATGCAATCTAATGGGAGACATAGACTCATAAACAAGTGAGTATCATTCTCTGTGTTAAATGCTATGCTATCAGAACTCTTTCTACCACCTACATACCCCAATAGGCTTTGAGGAGACCTAGAGAGACCATCCAGTTCAGTAGTTTTCCAAAGGGATGATTCTGCTCCCCACGAGACATTTGACGTCCGAAGATATTTTTCGTTGTCATACTGGGGGAGGGGTATTGCTGGTATGTAATGGATCGAGGCTAGGGGTGCTGCTAAACATCCCACCATGCACAGAAAAACTCCCTATGGCAAAGAATCATCCAGCCCAAAGTGTCAAGAGGGCCAGCATTGACAAACTCTGCCCTAGTCTGTGCTCTTGCCTTAAGACTGTCCTGTGCTGTCTTTCCACACTGGAAACCATGCTGCTTCTGTCACACCTCCCTGTTTTATGTGGCTGGTCTCTGCACAGGCACTGCTATACCAGCCTGAGAGAGGGAATTTCCCTCTGCTCTGCTGTCATAACTAGAGATAGAACTATATTTCAAAAGTAGCATCAAGGAGTAAAATTATTTATGTGAGGTGGTAAAAAAAGCCTTAGGAGAGCATCGCAACCTCAGAGTGAGGTACATGAAAAAATACAATCCTGCCTGGATGCTTCCCATGCCTTTTTTGTGGGACTTTCTACCACACACCCAGAACTCCTCACTTGTAGAGTTGTTGGCAGTAGAAATAATTTGGGATGAGGTTGAGTCCTTAAATAGTTTCCCTTTTGCATGCCCCAACCATTATCTGAATGTTTGTAAAAAGACTGCCAAGGCTTTCTCTTCATATCTTCATGTAACTGTATGTTACGTACCACGGAGTTATTTTTGAGCAATTAAGCCTCCCCATGCCAGATTTTCTCATCATCTACGAAAGGCATAAAGAGGGGGCCTTATGTCTGGCTTTCCTGGGGAAGCAGATGGCACTCTGAGTACTGGCAGGAGACAGGTGTGATATTTCAGGGGCCGGAGGGCTTGTCTGGCGTCCTATGCAAATCTGGCTCCATTTTGCATCCCTCCCAGGAACTACAACCAAATGGAGTCTGCTCTTACATCCGTATGTGTGTGTGTGTGTGTGTGTGTGTGTGTGTGAGAGAGAGAGAGAGAGAGAGAGAGAGAGAGAGCGTGTGCGAGAGAGGGGTTGACTGTGAAGGAGGTGTATCTATGTGTGTATTGGGGTAATCGAGACCAACTATACATTTTGTAGATGAGAACAAAATAATTCTTAGGTATCAAGGAAAGCTGTTACTTTATCCTGATCTAAAAAAAAACTGCACAAAAAAGATGGATAAGTCCCTCAGGGTAATGTCTCTGGGAGGACAGTATGTAATTCTCCCTTTAACTTGATCAGCTTCTTAGTCTGCCCCCAGGTGCCGCACTGGCTAGAGTTTTCTTACTTCTTAACACACAGAGATGAAGGCTCCCTTATTTGCAGGATGCTGAGACCTCTGAGTGACTAGCTTAGCTGCTAAGAGTCATGAAGAGGCTTGGCTGAGCAGTGCTGATGAATTCTTACATGTAGCTCATAGGTTAACCAGAGTTGTAATTAGTGATTTGTGTTAATTGGCTTATCCTGGTTTTATATGTACTGTATTCCTCTTTAGTGAGGGCACTGTGTGAAGGTGTCCACATGCCAAAGCTTTTTCAGGAACAGCCCCAATTTTAAATGTTTTCTTTTTTTCTTATATTTTCCAAAGTACACTCATACTTGTCAAACCATATGTCCAAGTTTTATATTAAAAATATGTTCCCTGTAACTATCTGATTATCTATTTTGCCATGGAAACACTCTCTAGTCCCTGATAACCCAGAAACCAGAACAAAGTTTTACTTCTACAGACTTCACAGTTTCAGCTCCAACTCCACCCAAGCCCACTAATCCAGAGATGTCAGGATGCAGGAGAACTTGAATGTAATTAGCGAAGTAACATCAACTTACATTTCCTCTTTTGAAAGAGCAAGATTGGCCACACCACTATTCATTCTTCCCTCTAATGATTAAGGTTTACTTGCTTTCACTTGAATGCCCTTCCATGGCAAGGGTGGCTTACTCATGGCCTACCACTAGCTAACACATGTTACCATTTGGGCTGGAAAAGGGAATATGTGTGGCTCAGTGATAACCCATCCCAATGGTTTGGCCAGTACCATACATTTGTAATGAAAATGACTGCATGTCACTGAGTAGTAATGCATTCTCCTTGGGGAGCTTTCAGGGAAGATGAAGAATACATGTTATGAACAAAAGGAGGACCATATTTGCTGGGCTTGAGTCATCTGGAGACCTGAAAGCTGTTAGGCAGAAGGCACTGCACAGGCAGGCGTGTTGGTCCTTCTCACCAGGGGCCGGGACACCACATCAGTGCCCACCTGTCAGTGTTCAAAGTCTAGTTGAGTACTTGGCACTGAAGGCCCTCAGAGATAACTGCACAGAGACCAAGTTCCAAGTGCTCAGTTAGAGTGTAGACCACAGAGGCAGCAAAGGCCTTCCTCATCTTTTAAGAATAGAATGAACACTACTTTCTTTGCAGGGTGGTTACTTCCTGGAGTGAGGACACAGGTCTCAGGAAAGACAGCAGAGAGCTGATCAGATCAATTGACTCCTCAGGCACCTTCAATGGTACACGCTGCCGGCACCATCCAATTGAAAGTCCTTGGCTCTGGCAATTTATAGCCCCACATGCTCTGATCCCCCAAACCTCTGGCAACACTGCTTCCCACTATTCTCACTTATTTGCACCCTGTGCAAAGCAGTGTGGAAGTATTCTCCATTCCCTGATAGGTCCCAAGAGCCACTATTCCCAGGGAACACTGCCCCAAATCACAATTTCTTATTGAAGTTTGTGTATTTAGATTTGATATCAAGACTGAGAACAGGGACTGGCACTGGGGATCAAGTTTGAAAGTAAATATTAGAGTGTAAGATGGTGCTGCTAAGAAAAAATAAGGTGTTACTGGGTGGTAGCATCTAGGCGCTGTTCTAAGCATTCAATATTCAGGCTCTCATTTTATATCTTAAGTTTTCACAGTTATCGAGTGAGTTAGCATTGCTCCATGCATGATTTAGTGGACAGGCATCTTCTCCAGTTCCAAAAAAGGAGGAACCCAAACCCATATACATTGCTTTGGGGCTTCCTGATTGATTTTTACTGCTCTTGGGAGAGCGTACTAGTCCTTTCTGAGTTGTTCCTTGTAGTGGAGGTCATGACAGTGACAGGGGTTCTACATGGAGACCCCTAGGTCTCACCCCCAAAGTGGCCCTAGTGGCATCTTTCCAAGCCTAGCTCAATTCACCTACTGCACCAGGGGTTCTGATCCTCTTCAAGTGGAATTAATTCCTCCCTTCCCTTAATCCTACAGCATCTCTACTGCTTGTTAGAGCTTCCTTAACTTCTATATGGGTTCATCTGATCTACTAGACTGAGAGCTCTATGTGGACAGGAGCCATGTTTATTCGGGTTTGTATGCCCTGAATATTGCTTGACACATAGGAGGCCTTAGCACATAAATTAAACTTAATTGACTTATACAGACAGCTGAGAAGACTCCAGGTCATGTCACTGTGGTAGATATTTGAGCTTGGTCCCAGGAAACGGAACGTGTGTGTGTGTGTGTGTGTGTGTGTGTGTGTGTATGTTTAGAAGAGAGGCCCCTACTGGAAGAAGGGCTGGGAGTGAAGCTTTATGGAGATAAAAATAACTATAGCTGGGCTACTTTTCAGGGAGATTGGGATTCCTTTGCTTACAGAGAAGACAATTCCAGATAGAAACGTAAGCCTTTTCTTGATTCAGCCATGGCCCTCCTCGTAGGGAACTCAGAGTTTGATCACTCTCAGTACAGAGACTTCTGCGGATCTGCCACATCAGGGTTAGGACTGGACATGTAGCGGATGCTCATCCTGGCATCTGCCATCCCTCCTCTGCCCTCTTGAGAGCTTTTCTTCCTTCTATTTCTGTGTTTTTGTCCCTGTCAACTCCATCAGGTCTTCACTTCTCTGAGTTTTCTCAGACTCTTGGAGTAGAAATACTGTGGGGCCCATGAGACTTTAGATCCTAAAGTGAGCTGTAAATGTTCAGGTTGCCTCTGCCTGGTGAGCTCTGGAGGGGTGCATGTAGCTGGGAGAGTGCAAGTGGGCCAGAGATGGAGTTTGGATCTAGAATAGAAGGGGATGCTCCCTGTTCTCTTGGGCATAATTGTCATTCATTCGACATCTCAAAGATTATATAACTTTATTGAAAACTTTCATATCAAGTACATTGCTAAAATCTGGGGTAATAGAGCTGAGTAAGACACTGTCCCTGTCCTGGAGGAGCCCTTAGGGGGAGAGCGATGCACAAGCAAGTAACTGCAAAACAAGAAGTGCAATAGTCAAGGCGTGCATCGAGAGCACAAAGGAGGAAGGGAGAAAGAGCAGAGAAGGTCTGTATGGTGCCTGAAACTGAAGTAGGTGCATTGCATGTCCATGAATGGGACGGCATTGATATGCAGTTAGGATGAGGAAAAGAACATTTGCAGCCTGAAAAGAGAAATTTATTGGCTGGGAGCTAAAGAATGCTGAGGGACTGAGTCAGACAGAAGAGATGAGAGGGCTGAATCCTGGCTGTGGAATCCAGGGCCTGGGTTCAAACCTAACCCTTCCATGTCCCAGCTGTGAGCCTTGCACACTCCCTTATATTTTAGTTACTACTGCTTCTAGAACATGGGGACAGTAACGCCCACTCTGCAGTGTTCATACAGGAGTAAAATTAGGGTATGCATGTAAATGTACTCTGGAATCTATAAGGTGATATGCATGTGGTAGCTATTATTTTTATATTATGGGATGGGAGGGCAGAGAATAAACTACGAAGTTTAAGACAGGTGGGTCCTGCAGAGTGAGGAATGGTGAGTTCTAGTGGGAGGAGTTTGTGATTTATGTGGATGCTGAAGTTTCACAGATGTAAAGAGCCTGCGGAGCATGCCGCACGTGCCCATCAGCCTTGCCTCGATCTGGAGCGTTCAGAGTTTACATGCTATAAAGTTGGCAGGGTGGCTGTTGACAGTTTAAGAAATGGTTGCCCAGCTTTGAGATTGAGTAGCTGTTGAAAATTAAAGTATCATTTGATTTTTGCTGTCAGAAAGAGTTAGACCAGGAGAAATTTTCTGAAAAACACATGTGCAATCTGGGGACAGTTTGTCATCACTGTGGCTTCAGGTTTTTACATGTTTTGCTCTTGTCATATCGATGTACAAATTTACGGTTAGTCCTGACGTTCAGAACAAAGAGAAGCATAATTGTGAGTCATCCTCTTTTGTAAACTTTTTTCCTGTTGTAACGGAGAGCTTGTTACTATTGATTTAAATGTGTTCAGGTATTATTGACGATAGTAAGTAAAGATACATTCAAGAACATGACTTTATGCTAGGTTCCCAGTTTCCCTAGAAGGGCCTCTCTGAGCCAAGTGGGATGTGTGGGGCGGCTGTTGTCAGGAAGAGGAACTCAGCATCCAAGCAGAACCAGGTGGCAGGCAGCCCTGGAAAACCAGAGACAGGGAGTAGGAAGAAGAGCCTGAACTGCAAGCAGGTAAAGAAGCAAACTGAGGGGCTATGGGCTCTTTAAATCTATAATGGGAAATGAATCAAGAGGTAAAAAGTGGGAGGATGCACTTTGTCTTTGGTTGCAGAGTGTGAAATGTGCAAAGGAAAATAGATCTAAGGGGACTAAGGATTAAAGCTGTGAGGAATAGAAGAAATATAGGTGTCTGCTCTTCTTTGGAGTTTTGGCATATGTTGGGGTGAACCTAACTGCCTGGGATACAGGTAGGGGTGAGTACCTGGTTCTAGAGAATATTTGAAATCCCTCCATTAGAGGTGCATTCCCTTTAGCCAACATTCCTTGAGCATTGATTATGTGGCAGGCATTATCCTAGATATTTTGGGATACATCAGTGATGAAAAAACTCAAAAAACCCCGCTGTCATAGAGTTTGCATTCTAACAAGGTATGAAGATAAAGGAAAAAGAAACAATAAAAATAATAAGCCAGTAAAGTATGCATTATGTTATAAAATAACAAGTGGTGTGGAAGTAGAAAATATGGTACAGGGTAAAGGGGATTTTGGGAGAGCACAGGCATGGGGAGCAATATAGGAGTGGGTATCCAGTCAAAAAGCATAACCAGAGCAAGGACCATGAAATGGGAGATTCAGTAAGGAGACCATTTGCTGGAGAGGCATGAATGGGGACCCAAGAGGGCAATCACAAGAAATGAGGTTAGAGAAGCTGGGGGTGGGGATGGCACATTACAAAGGGGTTTGTAGGACACTGTAATAGGGACTTAAGCTTTGAGATTAAACAATGACCAGTTTGAGCATCTTTTCTTAAGTGCAGATGCCCCTAGGACAGAAAACAGACCTTGGGTCACTATTAGTTAATTATGAAAGCATTTTTCAGATAACATATAGCTTTGTTGATAGGATGGAACTAGAATATTCAGGGCTTCCTGCCTGTGCTAAAATGATGAAGCGGGCACAGATAGGCAACACTGGAATACCTAAATACATATTCATCTAGCTCACATGTTAGATGAATATCTCTGGATGAGAATATGTTGAAGCCCTGTTTAAATTTCTTTTCGTTCTTGGTTTGCATATGGCAGGATCCTGATTGATAGAATGTTAGAGTTGTCCTTTTGGGGCTGTTGCCTTCTTTCCTCTCCCTTTCTGGTAGGAAAGCCTCAGGAGGGCTCTGGGAGGAAAGGGGGAGAGAGAGGGAACATTTGAGGAGGAATCCAGCATCCCAGCTTCTGCCAGTCCCAGGAATGGAGTGGGGCAGTGACACTTGTCTCTTGCTTGGCTGGAGATGAGCTTTCTCTCCACAGCAGGAGAGGAGAGACACAGACAGATGAAGGCCTTTGGGTCTGCTGTTTCCTTTCAAGGGGTTATGTTTGGTAGACTGTCAGGAAATGATTTCATCCACAGGTTGGTCCAGAAGGACAGAAAGTCATCTTGGGTTGGGAGACCTGGAAGCCTGGAGGAGGGTAGCAGTTGAATTTCCAAATGTTAATGGTGGGACAACTCATTCTGGACCCAAGGCTGAGAAAATATTTTTCTTTTCAAAGAATGTGATGGAAGTCTCTACTTTGCTTATCTGATGTTGTTTTAAGGACAGAAAGTGTAAACTACATGTGTGTCTTTAGGAAGTCCCAGGAAATAAAATGAAATACTCTGAGTCAAAGTTAAAGGTTACAAGTTGAGGGCAAGAGTTTTCCTGGGAAATCACCTTGCTCATCTCTCTCTGATCAGGTAGGACTGAACTCCTCCAGGCTGGGGAGTAAGAGCTGAGTGTGTGTGTGTGTGTCTGTGCTGTCATGTGTGTGTTGAAGTCATCTACTAAATTTCCACAGGCTCCTTCACTGGGAAGGCTTTCCTATATACAAACAAAACTTCTCTTGGTTATAACTCCTAATAAACACAGTTTCTACTGAAATAAATGCAAAACAGTAGCTTCAACCTTCCTTCAGATAGGTCTGGCTTCATTACATTGAGTTGAGAGACACAGTGTTATTTGAGACACACCTGACCCCATGTATTTCCTCTGTGACCTATTACAGTGTCCCAAATAGCATTACAAGCAACTCATTTAATCTCTCATTGAAGCCTCAGTAAGAGATAGGCTATTACTCCATGTAATATCAAACAGCGAAAGCTCTTCCAGAAATCTCCATCTCAATGCTAAGACCCAGGTCCACTCAATGACCAGCAAGCAACAGTGCAGGACACCCTATGCCAAACAACCAGCAAGATAAGAACACAACCCCACCCATTAGCATAGAGGTTGCCTAAAATCATAATAAGGTCACAGACACCCCAAAACACACCACCAGACGTGGACCTACCCACAAGAATGACAAGATCCAGCCTCATCTACCAGAACGCAGGCACCAGTCCCCTCCACCAGGAAGCCTACACAACCCACTGAACCAACTTTAGCCACTGGGAGCAGACACCAAAAACAACGGGACTACAAACCTGTAGCCTGTGAAAAGGAGACACAAAACACAGTAAGTTAAGCAACATGAGAAGGCAGAGAAACACACAGCAGATGAAGTGCTCCTTCACCAGACCAAACAAGTGAAGAGGAAATAGGCAGTCTACCTGAAAAATAATTCAGAGTAATGATAGTATAGAAGATCCAAAATTATGGAAATAGAAGAGAGAAAATACAAGAAATGTTTAACAAGGACCTAGAAAAACTAAAGAGCAAACAAACAGTGATGAACAACAAAATAAATGAAATTAAAAATCCTCTAGAAGGGATCAATAGCAGAAAAACTGAGGCAGAAGAATGGATAAGTGACCTGGAAGATAAAATAGTGGAAATAACTATTACAGAGCAGAATAAAGAAAAAAGAATGAAAAGAATTGAGGACAGTCTCAGAGACCTCCAGGACAACATTAAATGCCCCAACATTCGAATTATAGGGGTCCCAGAAGAAGAAGAGAAAAAGAAAGGGACTGAGAAAATATTTGAAGAGATTATAGTTGAAAACTTCCCTAATATGGGAAAGGAAATAGCCAGTCAAGTCCAGGAAGCACAGAGATTCCCATACAGGATAAATCCAAGGAGAAGCACACCAAGACACATATTAATCAAACTATCAAAAATTAAATACAAAGAAAAAATATTAAAGGCAGCAAGGGAAAAACAACAATTAACATATATGGGAATCCCCATAAGGTTAACAGCTGAACTTACAGCAGAAACTCTGCAAGCCAGAAGGGAGTGGCAGGACATAATTAAAGACATGAAAGGCAAAAACCTACAACCAAGATTACTGTCCCTGGCAAGGATCTCATTCAGATTTGATGGAGAAATTAAAACCTTTACAGGCAGGCAAAAGCTAAGAGAATTCAGCACCACCAAACCAGCTTTACAACAAATGTTAAAGGAACTTCTCTAGGCAGGAAACACAAGAGAAGGAAAAGACCTACAATAACAAACCCAAAACAATTAAGAAAATGGTAATAAGAATATACATATCGATAACTACCTTAACGTAAATGGATTAAATGCTCTAACCAAAAGACATAGACTGGCTGAATGGATAAAAAACAAGACCTGTATATATGCTGTCTATAAGAGACCCACTTCAGACCTAGGGACACGTAAAGACTGAAAGTGAGGGGATGGAAAAAGATATTCCATGCAAATGCAAATCAAAAGAAAACTGGAGTAGGGCTTCTCTGGTGGTGCAGTGGTTGAGAGTCTGCCTGCCGATGCAGGGGACACGGGTTCGTGCCCCGGTCCGGGAAGATCCCACATGCCATGGAACAGCTAGGCCCGTGAGCCATGGCCACTGAGCCTGCGTGTCTGGAGCCTGTGCTCCGCAACGGGAGAGGCCACCACAGTGAGAAGCCCGTGTACCGCAAAAAAAAAAAAAAAAAAAGAAAGCTGGAGTAGCAATTCTCATATCAGACAAAATAGACTTTAAAATAAATACTATTACAGGAGACAAAGAAGGACACTACCTAATGATCAAGGGATCAATCCAAGAATAAGATATAACAATTGTAAATATTTATGCAGCCAACATAGGGGCACCTCAATACATAAGGCAAATGCTAACAGCCATAAAAAGGGAAATAGACAGTAACACAATCATAGCAGGGGACTTTAACATCCCAGTTTCATCCATGGAAAGATCATCCAAAATGAAAATAAATAAGGAAACACAAGCTATAAATGATACATTAAACAAGATGGACTTAACTGATATTTATAGGACATTCCATCCCAAAACAACAGAATACACTTTCTTCTCAAGTGCTCATGGAACATTCTCCAGGATAGATCATATCTTGGTCACAAATCAAACCTTGGTAAATTTAAGAAAATTGAAATCGTATCAAGTATCTTTTCCGACCACAATGGTATGAGACTAGATATCAATTACAGAAAAAAAAAATCTGTAAAAAATACAAATACATGGACGCTAAACAATACACTACTAAATAACCAAGAGACCACTGAAGAAATCAAAGAGGAAATCAAAAAATACCTAGAAAAAACTGACAATGAAAACACCATGACCCAAAACGTATGGGATGCAGCAAAAGCAGTTCTAAGAGGGAAGTTTATAGCAATAAAATCCTACCTCAAGAAACAAGAAACATCGCAAATAAACAACCTAACCTTACACCTAAAGCAGTTAGAGAAAGAACAAAAAAAACCCTAAAGTTAGCAGAAGGAAAGAAATCATAAAGATCAGATCAGAAATAAATGAAAAAGAAATGAAGGAAACAATAGCAAAGATCAATCAAACTAAAAGCTGCTTCTCTGAGAAGATAAACAAAATTGATAAACCATTAGCCAGACTTATCAAGAAAAAAAGGGAGAAGACTCAAATCAATAGAATTAGAAATGAAAAAGGAGAAGTAACAACTGACACTGCAGAAATACAAAGGATCATGAGAGATTACTACAAGCAACTCTATGGCAATAAAATGGACAACCTGGAAGAAATGGGCAAATTCTTAGAAATGCACAACCTGCCGAGACTGAACCAGGAAGAAATAGAAAATGTGAACAGACCAATCACAAGGACTGAAATTGAGACTGTGATTAAAAATCTTCCAACAAACAAAAGCCCTGGACCAGATGGATTCACAGGCGAATTCTATCAAACATCTAGGGAAGAGCTAACACCTATCGTTCTCAGACTCTTCCAAAATATAGCAGAAGGAGGAACACTCCCAAACTCATTCTACGAGGCCACCATCACCCTGATACCAAAACCAGACAAAGATGTCACAAAGAAAGAAAACTACAGGCCACTGTCACTGATGAACATAGATGCAAAAATCCTCAACAAAATACTAGCAAACAGAATCCAACAGCACATTAAAAGGATCATACACCATGATCAAATGGGGTTTATCTCAGGAATGCAAGGATTCTTCAATATACACAAATCAATCAATGTGATAAACCATATTAACAAATTGAAGGAGAAAAGCCATATGATCATCTCAATAGATGCAGAAAAAGCTTTCAACATAATTCAACACCCATTTTTGATAAAAACTCTCCAGAAAGTAGGCATAGAGGAAACTTACCTCAACTTAATAAAGGCCATATATGACAAACCCACATCCAACATTGTTCTCAATGGTGAAAAACTAAAACCATTTCCACTAAGATCAGGAACAAGACAAGGTTGTCCACTCTCACCACTATTATTCAACGTAGTTTTGGAAGTTTTAGCCACAGCAATCAGAGAAGATAAAGAAATAAAAGGAATTCAAATTGGAAAAGAAGAAATAAAGCTGTAACTGTTTGCAAATGACATGATACTATACATAGAGAATCCTAAAGATGCTACCAGAAAACTACTAGAGCTAATCAATGTATTTGGTAAAGTAGCAGGATACAAAATCAATGCACAGAAATCTCTTGCATTCCTATACACTAATGATGAAAAATCTGAAAGAGAAATTAAGGAAACACTCGCATTTACCACTGCAGCAAAAAGAGTAAAATACCTAGGAATAAACCTACCTAAGGAGGCAAAAGACCTGTATGCAGAAAAGTATAAGACACTGATGAAAGAAATTAAAGATGATACAAACAGATGGAGAGATACACCATGTTCTTGGATTGGAAGAATCAACATTGTGAAAATGACTATACTACCCAAAGCAACCTACAGATTCAATGCAATCCCTATCAAACTACCAATGGCAGTTTTCACAGAACTAGAACAAAAAATTTCACAATTTGTATGGAGACAGAAAAGAACCTGAATAGCCAAAGCAATCTTGAGAATGAAAAATGGAGCTGGAGGAATCAGGCTCCCTGACTTCAGACTATACTACAAAGCTACAGTAATCAAGACAGTATGGTACTGGCACAAAAACAGAAATATAGATCAACGGAACAGGATAGAAAGCCCAGAGTTAAACCCACACACATATGGTCACCTTATTTTTGATAAAGGAGGCAAGAATATACAATGGAGAAAAGACAGTTTCCTCAATAAGTGGTGTTGGGAAAACTGGACAGCTACATGTAAAAGAATGCAATTAGAACACTCCCTAACACCATACACAAAAATAAACTCAAAATGGCTTAAAGACCTAAATATAAGGCTAGACACTATAAAACTCTTAGAAGGAAACACAGGCAGAACACTCTATGACATAAATCACAGCAAGATCCTTTTTGACCCACCTCCTAGAGAAATGGAAATAAAAACTAAAATAAACTAATGGGACCTAATGAAACTTAAAAGCTTTTGCACAGCAAAGGAAACTATAAACAAGACCAAAAGACAACTCTCAGTATGGGAGAAAATATTTGCAAATGAAGCAACTGACAAAGGATTAATCTCCAAAATTTACAAGCAGCTCATACAGCTCTATATCAAAAAAACAAACAACCCAATTCAAAAATGGGCAGAAGACCTAAATAGGCATTTCTCTAAAGCAGATATACAGATTGCCAACAAACACATGAAAGGAT
>NW_006778270.1:1834563-1852617 GCF_000442215.2 Lipotes vexillifer | reverse complement strand
AATCAAGACAGTATGGTACTGGCACAAAAACAGAAATATAGATCAATGGAACAGGATAGAAAGCCCAGAGTTAAACCCACACACATATGGTCACCTTATTTTTGATAAAGGAGGCAAGAATATACAATGGAGAAAAGACAGTTTCCTCAATAAGTGGTGTTGGGAAAACTGGACAGCTACATGTAAAAGAATGCAATTAGAACACTCCCTAACACCATACACAAAAATAAACTCAAAATGGCTTAAAGACCTAAATATAAGGCTAGACACTATAAAACTCTTAGAAGGAAACACAGGCAGAACACTCTATGACATAAATCACAGCAAGATCCTTTTTGACCCACCTCCTAGAGAAATGGAAATAAAAACTAAAATAAACTAATGGGACCTAATGAAACTTAAAAGCTTTTGCACAGCAAAGGAAACTATAAACAAGACCAAAAGACAACTCTCAGTATGGGAGAAAATATTTGCAAATGAAGCAACTGACAAAGGATTAATCTCCAAAATTTACAAGCAGCTCATACAGCTCTATATCAAAAAAACAAACAACCCAATTCAAAAATGGGCAGAAGACCTAAATAGGCATTTCTCTAAAGCAGATATACAGATTGCCAACAAACACATGAAAGGATACTCAACATCACTAATCATTAGAGAAATGCAAATCAAAAGTACAATGAGTTATCACCTCACACTATTCAGAATGGCCATCATCAAAAATATCTATAAAGATCAAATACTGGAGAGGGTGTGGAGAAAAGGGAACCCCCTTGCACTGTTGGTGGGAATGTAAATTGATACAGCCACTATGGAGAACAGTATGGAGGTCCCTTAAAAAACTAAAAATAGAACTACCATATGACCCAGCAATCCCACTACTGGGCATACACCCTGAGAAAACCATAATTCAAAAAGAGTCATGTACCACAATGTTCATTGCAGCTCTATTTACAATAGCTAGGACATGGAAGCAACCTAAGTGTCCATCAACAGATGAATGGATAAAGGAGATGTGGCACATATATACAATAGAATATTACACATCCATAAAAAGAAATGAAAGTTAGTTACTTGTAGTGAGGTGGACAGACCTAGAGTCCGTCATACAGAGTAAAGTAAGTCAGAAAGAGATAAACAAACACTGTATGCTAACACATATATATGGAATCTAAAAAAAATGTTTCTGAAGGACCTAGGGGCAGGACAGGAATAAAGACGCAGGCGTAGAGAATGGACTTGAGGACATGGGGAGGGGGAAGGGTAAGCTGGGACAAAGTGAGAGAGTGGCATGGACATATATACACTACCAAATGGAAAATAGCTAGTGGGAAGAAGCTGCATAGCAGAGGGAGATCAGCTCCGTGCTTTGTGACCACCTGGAGGGATGGGATAGGGAGGATGGGAGGGAGATGTAAAAGGGAGGAGATATGGGTATATATGTATATGTATAGTTGATTTATTTTGTTATAAAGCAGAAACTAACACACCATTATAAAGCAATTATACACCAATAAAGATGTTAAAAAAAGAGGCTATTAAAATGTAAATATCTCCAAGATAGGGAACTTCAGGTAATGCTTTTTGATTCTATTATGACAGCTAGTTGAGGTTGACAAGATCCTTCAGGAATAAGGGTTTTGAAATCCTACAGACCTGTGTTTGAATCTTGACTCCATAATTTAAGAGCTGTGTGATCTTGGCAACTTCTTTAACATCTCTGTATTATCTCCTGAAAAAATTGGGAGGAAATACCAGGCTTCAGTTTTGCCTAAGAAGTAAATGAGAAAAAGAGTATAAAATATTTTATCCAATACTTGGAACATAGTTAAGATCAATAAATGAGTATTATTATGATTATTAAGTGCTCTAGGACAGAATTTAAGATGACTGGAGTAGGAATATTGGGAACAGTTAAACAAACTCTCAAGGGAGAAAGACCTCCAGAAAACTTTATTCCACTTTCTCAGCTGACTCTACTCAAAACCCCTTTTGGAAGCTCTTTGCAGGAAAATGAATGAGCAGAGAAGGAATTATTCAAGGTTGTGTTTCCTCTAAACTCTTCAACTACTTTTTCCCTGATCGTTTTCTTTTCCTTTCTCTCCACTTTATCATGAATTTCTTTACCTACTACCCAGGGTGCATTAAAAAGAGTAACTTGGCCCTCAGTACCAGGCTCCTACCATGTGGGCAGTGAGGCAACCAGATGCCATTCCGAGTGCTGCATCAGAGCGGGTGAGACTTGGGCATCATGGCGCTGGCACAGCCCAGACTCCATTGTGCCAAGGCTCATGCTGCGCGATCACACAACTTCCTCTTTGAAGTCTGCTGCATCCACGGATTTAGGAACCAGCTTGATAGTGGGCACTGGGGAGTTTTGGAGCATGAATCCGTGCATGCCATCTGTAGCTAACTTCATACAGTACAGGGGAAAGGGACAAATCAGGATGGAATGGTTGGCTTTGTTGATGTCGATGGGAGGGAGGGGGTCAGGAGGAGTGGGGATGCTAAAATTGCCTGAGAGTAGTTGATGACAATTATTTTCTTCTACTACTTTGCTCCTCCACTACTTTAAAAAAAATTAACCTGTGTTTTCTCTGGAGGGCAAAGCAGAGGTAGTCACATCTGGTGATCTGATGGTCACAGGAGATGGAGACGCCAGCTTGAACTCGTGGATTCTGAGACAGTAGAAAAGGTTGCTATTATTGCTGGATAAGAGAGAGAAAGATAAAGAGGCAGATGCCACTATTGGAGATCATCAGTTCAGCCTTTCTCTACAGGTATGAAACAAATGCAGGTAGGTGGAGAACCCTTAGGTGGAAGTTTCTCTTCTTCATGTAGTATAGCAAAAGGACTACAATCTATAGGGATACCCTTCAAGGGGATATATTTTCTCTTTAGTCTTAGTACCATTGAATGGTGGTCCTACAAATGAAAGTGTTAATTCTCTGACACACAGGAGATAACTACTCCGCCTTTCTGGTAAAGAAATAACTCAAGACAGTTCCAGAAACATGATTTGTGCCTATTTCTATATATGCCTTCCCTACTGGACTGTGTGATCTTGAGGGCAAAGTCTATCTTATTCATCATTGCATCCTCTGTGTCTAAGTCTGTGCCTAAAGGAAGGCAAGTAGCCATTGTCCCATGACTTCCCCAGGATGGGGGGCACCGAGGAAAGAAACAGCCTCCATTAAAGCTTGGAGTACCTCTTGCTAATGACATCTCAGTCCTTCAGGAACATTCTCTCTCTGACTAGATATGGAGTCAGAATTTTTGTTGGTAAATGATCCAGTGATGGCTCCTTCTGGGGGATTATTATGAAGTTGGAGGTTTCTCCTGGTCTCTACAATATAACCCTCACCAAGAACCAGTATGGAGGGAAGCTGACCTGGATTGGAAGAATTCAAAGTTTAATTTATTCTCAAAGACGATCAATTTATTCTTGCAACCTCTCAAACTTACTTTGAAAAAGAGAAGGGCATCATATTAAAACTTGATGGAAGGGGTTCCCACGCTCTGTCATGGTTTCTAGGGAGGATGTTACTTTTCTTTATAAGACCACTTTCTTGACATTTCTCTCCTTTCCAGGAAGATTAGTGAATCTCTAAGCTCTGGCATGTGCCTCCTGTTTTAGTAGGCTTCCAAAGGAGATAATTATACTCAAAGTACAGCCCAATATCTAGATCAGTATAGGTAAAACTGTTCTCTTCTTTCCAAAACTTGCTCCTTCTGGGACCATCAATTTCTGTGCCTGGTTGTGAGGAGACTTGTGGTTCTATTCAGGAAGAATAAATTGTATCAGCTTGCAATAACGCCCTTTGGGCCTTTTGGTATGAACTTGCAGCTCAGCCAGTATGGAATAGGAAGTTGGTGTTAGTGTGAGGAGAATATGTTCAGATCTCTGTACCTTCACCTACTCTCCAGGTGATCTTGGGTAAACCCCTTAACTTCTCTGGACCTCAATTTCCTGCTTCTATAAAAAAAAAAGGAGCAAGTGCTATACTACCTTGCAGTGACATTGGGGGTTAACCTTGGTGCTTCCCATAGAGCTGGTGTGCACTCTGATGAACAGAGAGGAGGCACGTGGTGCTGTGTTAGAGGCAGTGTGCTCTGGTGAACCATGCACGGGTTTTGGACTCAGCCATCAGTTCAAATCCTAGCTCTCCCCTGTGTATTAGCTTGGGATGCCAAGAACCTTCCCTATGCTTCACTTTCTTTGGCTTTGAAATGGGGATAAATGATATATACCTCTATGAATTGGTGTGAGGATGAATTGTGGCAGCTCATGCCTACAACTGTTTATTTCCAGTACCATCCATTTGCATCTGTCACTTGAACTTGAATTTCACTAACTCCTTAGGTTATAACTCACCCTGTTTGTTGCAGTAGCCACAGTTTCAGTTTTTAGGGATAATTTATCAACAATCTTCAGGGTACTTGACTGAGTTCTTCCTGTATTCTTTTAGAAAGCACATTTTCTTGGACTCACTACTCTTCCATATTCTAAATTCACAGACTTTATGAATCACAGGGATCTCAAACTCAAATGCCGATAGAGGCCAGGTGATAATAAAAATGTGTGAATTAGCCCATGTATAAGACATTAGGGGATAAGTTGGGACTGTGGTGGACAAAAGTATCTGTCCATCCAAAGACTTTCAAAGTCAAACTAAACTAAATAAACAAGCAACTAGTAAAATACTTTGCAAGACAGGTAGCCTGATTTGGCTCATAGGATGCTGGTTTGAGACATGTTTTACCCCTCTCAGTCATTTGGGTCAACCTCATTGTTAGAAAGGAAATGGAGTGATGGGGACGCCTACACTCTGCTGGCGGGCAGGTAATTTGGTACAATCACTTTATAAAACAGTTTGACATTATCGTGTAAAGTTAAACATTCACTTCCTCTCTTTCCTTCAAATTGCACTGCTGGTAATACCCAAGAGATACACCTACACGTGTGTACCAGGATATATGCATAAGAGTATCCATAGCAGCACTGTTCCGTAGCAAGAATGTAAACAATTCAAGTACCCACTGAGGAAGAAGTGGGTGAGTAGACTGTGGTATATAGTCAGTCATATAATGAAATATTATTTGGCAGGAAAAAGGAATATACTACAGCTGCATTCAACAATAAGAATGAAATTTAGCAATATAAAATTAAGTTTAAAAAGTCAGACACAAAGATATTATGTCACATGATGCCCACTTCATACAGTTTGAAAAACTAAAATAAAAAAGATGATTTTTGAAATACATATAAGAGGAAGAAATGGCTTCCTTTAGCGTGGTGCTACAGCATGTGGGGTTGGAGAGGGAATGGGGTGGGAAAAGACCACAACACTGTCAAGTACCAAAAGTACCAGTCTGCATCAAGGTGCTAATTTTTGCTTTGTTTGTGTGTATGTGGCTGCTTGTTACATTATTTAAAGGTAAAACAAGGCAAGGTAAAATATGCTTCATATCTTTCAGAATGTTGTCAGAAACAAATGAGTACTTTAATATAAAAGTGCTTTGTAAACTTTAGCCATGCGACATAAACTTATGATAAAGCGAGCATGAACATTGGTAGCTTGTTGCTAAATTCCCAGGGTACTGTGAGTTATCCATCTGGTGGATTGTATGTCTTTGGGTAATTTGTAATACCAGACTCATTTCTTCCAACTTCTTGCAATTTTCTCCCCTTCACTCTCTCTCTTTTTTTTTTTTAATGTTGAGCCTTCTTTTAATTTATTTATTTTTATTTTTGGCTGTGTTGGGTCTTCGTTCCTGTGCAGGGGCTTTCTCTAGTTGTGGCAAGAGGGGGGCCACTCTTCATTGCGGTGCGCGGGCCTCTCACTGTCGTGGCCTCTCTTGTTGCGGAGCACAGGCTCCAGACGGGCAGGCTCCATAGTTGTGGCTCGCGGGCCTAGTTGCTCCGCGGCATGTGGGATCCTCCCAGGCCAGGGGTCGAACCCGTGTCCCCTGCATTAGCAGGCAGACTCTCAACCACTGCGCCACCAGGGAAGCCCTCCCTTTCACTCTCTTTGTTAGTGCATATGCTTTAAGGGAAAAGGAACATGTATGCAATCAGCAAGAACAAAGGTCAAATTATAAAAGCAAACCACACATGCCCCGTTCCCCTTCACATATGTACATATAGGTGCATGCATGCACTCACGTGCACGTGCACACACACACACACACACACACACACACACACACACCCGTATACCAGAGCGGCATGCACCCTGAACCAACTAGAAATGACTTCTGGGTCATCTGTTGATTTGAGTTATTGATACCATTCTTTTTGTCTGATAAAGCAGATGATAATCATTTTCAGAATAATTAACTATTGATTCTGTTCCCTTCTTTTTTCCTTTGTTGTGATAAAACGGCCTTGCAAATAGTTACATATAAAAATATTTAAACTAAAGGGCAGACTTTAGGTGAGAGAGAGGCATTTGTTAACTATCTATTACACATCTACCATGTCCCAAGCACTGTACTAGGGGTTGGGGAGATGGACATGGGTATTCCCAGCCTCTGCCCTAGGGCAGCTCACAGGCAAAGGGATAACTAAATCAAAATGTGATGACACATCCTGGCTAAGGGGTCTCCTCAGTGTCCTGCAAGAGCACTGACAGGGACACCTCATTCCGCCTGATGGTGAGGGCAGGCATCATGCAGAGGTGATATCTGGCTATGGAGGAACTGAAGTTGGAAATTTGGAAGGGATGGCTGGGCATTGTGCAATATATTCTGCACCTTGGAGAAAAGAGAAAGAGCATAGCTATTGGGGTCCAGTGGGAAGCCTCTGGTGGGTGGAATGTAGTGTATGTGGCAGGGGTGGGCAGGAAGGGATGAAGCGGGCCAGAGTGGCAGGAGCCAGTTCATGAATGGTCTTATTACAAGGCCTTTGGATTTCATCCTAAAGTCAATGGGGAGTCATTTAAGGATTTAACCAGTGGAGTGACATAAGCTGATTTAAGTTTGAGAAAAATCACTGTGGCAACAGTACTGAATTTAAGGGGAAGGGACCTGAGGCATCAAGACCATTAAGGGATGGTTTCCCTATTCTTTCCAAAACATTACTTCTTCTTTGGGACATGCAAGTGGGTTAACCAGAAGATTCCGTGGGAAGGCATCTTTTATTTTTCCTTGCTTAAAATATCAGGTATGAGATTGCCTGAGTAGCTGGGTGTCGAACAGTGGAGTTCAGTTTCAAACCTTTCACTGCAAACTTTGATACGTTCTTCTGTGGACCTCAGTTTTCTCTTCTATTAAATCAGGAAAGGCATTTACTTTTTCCTTCTAGAATGAATAAGATGATGGTCGCTCTTGATGGTCTCTGAGTTTGTTAGAGAATGGACTCAGCCACACGCCATTTCTTATTCATATTTTGTAGAAACATTCAACATTGTGCTAAGGGAGGGAAGACTTCTGGGGACGTTTTACTCTCCACGCCACTGTTCTCTACTGGCCTCTCCCGACAGCCTCTGCTCCTGGCTCTGAGAACTGTGGGCCCCCTGGTGCTTTGTGAAGTTGTGTTTCTTCTTTTTAATGAGACTGATAGTTAATTAATGAATCTTTGGCCTTACCAAGTAAAACAAGTTTGGGAAGAGATTATTCTGCTTCACGGGTCCCTGGAACATTGATCAGGGGATGAGAGCTTGACTTGGCTCTTTAGGTGGCTTTATGCTGTTGGAAGGCAATGCCTCACTGTGATCTTTTGCCCAAATGCTTGATTTTGTGAGGTTTGCTTCATTTACTGTGGCTGTGGTACCCACCAGTTTTCCTAGACAGAGGGGACTTCCTTGTCATATCCAAGCTCGCCAGCTGTGATGGCAGCCATGGAAAACAGCCACCTCAGGGCACTTCCCCAAATTCTATTATGCAGCACAAACTCCCATCTTTCTGGAATAGTTCAGACAAAGTTTCCATGAGAGCAGGAAAATAGACAGGATGACTCCAGATCATCCTGGTAGCCTAAGGATACTGTGTTTGAATTCTTTGGAGCCAAAATAATAGACTGATTGGTACAAAAGACTGGTTTTCATAGAAAACACATCTAATATTTATGGAGCAATAACCATGTGTCAGGCTCTGTTTTAAGGAATTTACTTACATTAACTCATTCAATCTTTGTAACAACCCTGTTATGATCTGTGCTTTACAAGTTAAGAAATCAAGGGACAGAGAAGATAAATGACTTGTCCAAGGCTACTCAGCCAGGATATGGCAGAGCTGATTGTAAGAAATGTCCCCTCTGCATTCTTTGCCACCGCATGCTACTGCCTCTTGTATCCTATTGTAGAGCTCAGACCTTGAAATGACCTCAAGAGATCATTTGGCCCAGTCCCCTGTCTCCAGACAATTAAGGTTTTATTGTGTGTTTTCCCCTTCCCTTTCTACTTACAAAGTAACAAAGACCTAAGTGGTTAAGTAATTTGTCAAAACATGGAAATATGAAATTCATGGATGGAAAGGAGTCACCTCTCTAAAGGGTCAGAAGACACCCACTCCATCCTGCTGGCTTCCCCCCTTTTATTGCAGACCAAACAAAACATACCCTTCGGTTCTCTCCTCAACAATCCTGCTTTTCCTCCCACCTGAGATTCCACTTTATTTTCTCTGATTTTTGAAGGTGGATCACTCAGGCGCAGCTCTGCGTTTTTATTTTCTTTTAAAGAAAAGTTTTTAAAGACTTAACATCACACTCCTTTATGGCTAATTGGCTTTGACTAGGGCACGAAGGGGCAGAGTTTCCATGATTCCCTCTGGCTCACGACCAGAGGCCTCTGTGAGGCAGCACCACGTCCTCATATGCCAGTGTCCAGCCATCTAGCTGGAGGGGCCTGCTTGGAGAGGGGATGTGTGGGACTGGGGAAGGAGTGAACCTGAGTTAGGACAGTCAGATTTTTACCACCTGCCCTCTCATTTGTGCTGCTAATCAGAGACAAGTTCCGACAAGTTCAGACATCCAGGATTTAGACAGAGCTATTTTTCTTTCTGTTAATTTAAGGCATCTAAGGAGTACCCTTTCTATAGATAATTGCATGTGCTCCTGGACTCCTCTGTGCATCTCCACAGCATCTCCCCACAGTTGGAACCGCTAATTCCTCTATTTGCCTGCTTCTTCCTTGATGCCTCCTACCCCCACCTCTGCCAGTGCATGTACCACATTGCGCTGTAATCATCTCCTCACCCCCACACACACACACACACACACACACACACACACACACACACACACACACACGTGAACATCCTGATCTACTACTCATTCCTCACTGATGGGATAAGGTAGATCTGAAATGGTTGGCAAGGCCTTGTTCCAGTGTGCTGTGCCCAGCACAACATCACTGGCTTCCCCCAGGTGATGTCAGCCCAGGTGCTCAGAAACTAATGGTGCCGGGAGGCTGCAGGTCCAGTTGGTGGGTCATCCAGGTCCTTGGCTCCCTATCCTCCTGGCTGTGGTATGCCTTGGATCACGGTCATCAGCATAAGAGAAGAGCAGGAGATGCCCAGATTGGTTAACTGTGCTTCTCACACAGGGACATCTCTATTTTATGAAGCTGAACAGAATTCACAAAGAAAAGCTTCAAGTACATAAAAATTGTGATAGCAGAGCACAAATATGTCCTCTTAGTCATCACCACATCTAATCCATTAGCAAGTTCTGTCAGCTCCATCTCCAGAATAGCTCTTAAATCCATCCAATTTTTTTCACCTCCCCTGTCCCCACCATCATCTCCCATGTTGGTGATTGGGATAGTCATTGGTCTCCCTGCCAGAATTCTGCAGCCTCCTCTAGGTCATTCACCACTCCAGAGCAAAGTGACCTTTTTCATAAAGCGAATCAAGTCTCTCCTCTGCTTAACAAGCTACCTTTGCTCTTAGAATAGAGCCAGCCTCCTCAGTGGGGCACCCAAAGCCCTGTGTCATCCTGCCCTCTCCTGGCTTCTGCTCTCAAGTGTCTTACCCTACATGCTCCTCCTATTACCCTGCAGCCACGTGGCCTCTATTAAGTCCCTGCACAGGCCAAGGTTGCTCCTGTTCCAGAGGCTTTGTACTTGCCCTTCCCTCTTCCTGGCACTCTCTTCCCCCTGGTTAGCACATGGATTTCTCTACATTCTTCAGGTCTCAGATCCAATGTCACCTCATAATAGAGATCTTCCCTGAGCACTGTGTCTAAGATCCTCCCATTTCCAAGCCTCCCTGCCTCTTGATCAGATCATCCTGTGTGTGCCCTTCATAACATTTATCATCACTCAAATTGTTGTGTTTAACTATTGGTTCATCTACAGTTATCAGGCTCTCTGACCATTTTCTGTATCTAGAAATAAGCTTGCAAAAGCTAGGGTCCATTTCTGTTTGATTCACTACGAAATCCTGTAGGCCTGGAGCTTAGCAGGTATTCACTGAATGGTTCTTGAATGAATGAATGAATGAATGACTTTGACTCTGGACAAGTTGCAATTCTCAAATTGGGGACATCCATTAAATTTTGTGTTATAAAAGCTAAAAGGTTGCATGTGGTCTATGAAGACTTTAAAAATTTTTTTGGTGTGAAGTTCTAGAGTCCGCAGATACGTTTACTTCTGTGTCTGCCTGGGTACCTCTGTCATTTCCCTTAGGCACCTCACTGCTTCCCTCACCTGTGGACTTGATTTCCTGCTTGATAACACTCCTCACAGGAAAACTGAATTTGTTTCTGACTCCAGCAATGAGCATGATTAATGAGGTCTCCTCTCAGTTCAGGACCTCAATCTAAATCCTCTCCTGTTCAACACAATCAGGAAAGGTTGCATTCTGGATCTGTGCTGAAACAAATCCCTTCACACACAAACAGTCAATTATTTCTTGTGCCTTGAGGTTTCCAAGCGGAATGGAACATTCCTGGACAGTGCTGGGTCTGGGTCCACAGGATGATATCTTGTACTGTCAACCACAGAGGGGAGAGCTTGACTTTGCTCTTCACTGCCATTGCCCACAGACCTCAAATGGATTTTTTCCGTGTCACAACTTATCCTTAGGTTGTGGCCTTTTCTTCAGCCTACACCTTGTACTCTGTTAGCACACATGGCTGGTTTGGATACAGAAGTATCTGAATCATAAAGTACATGAGATTCAAGGAACTTATAGGAATGTAATGGGACATGCCAGCAAGATGTGATCTCAGAGATTTAGTCCAATCTCCTAATTTGCCCTTGTGTTGTATTTCAGTCTGGAGGTAGACTGCCTGGGTTTAAATCCCAGATGAGGTCTCTTGGGAAACTTACTTAGTTTATCTGAACCTTTGTTTCCCCATCTGTAAAATGGGAATGATAATAGTAATTACCTCATAAGGTTATTGCAAGGATTAAATAAGATAATATATCTGGTTCAGAGTAACTCTGCATTTTTATCTATTATTGCCATGGCCATAGAAGGGGAAACAGAATGAAAAGTCACCAAAAATCATTCTGTTAATTGGAGACATGACTGTTAAAATATAAGCTCCCTTAGAGCAGAAATAATCTGTTGTGTTATTTCTCCACCTCCACCATTTTCAACATCTGAAAAATGAATATAAAAGCACTACTCACCCCAATAGATTGTTCTAATATTTAAAGTACCCAACAAATATGAGTTACTTAGGATGGTACTTAACACAAATCAATCACTCTAAATTTTATTATTACTAACATTATTATATTATTTTTGTTATTTTTTATTATTTCAATTTCTATTTTAAATTTTCCAGATCTTAGCATGGGGCTGAGAGTCTGGTAGGCTCTGAATGAGTTTGTAATGAACGAAAAGATGAACCAGACAGAGAAGCTAGGTCTCCTGACCCCCAGTTCTAGCCCTTTCCTCCACATCACATGCCTTCACACCTTCCAATATGGTGCTGCCCCATGGTTAAGTTAGCCTTATTCAGGGTTAAAATATTACTTAGCCACCCTGGATGTCCCAGGCATTTCCCATGCTCCTATTCTCTAGTTCAGAATCAAACATTTGCTTTTAAGCTATACCCCCATCAGTTTCTGGTGGAAAACTAAACTGGTGGCCATATTCTTCATTCCCTGCCTACTGCCCTCTGGCTTCTAGGAAATCCCATTTGCTCTCCATTCTCTTTTGTGCATTTTGTCAGAGGCTGTTGGTTGATTCTGATCCATAATTGTTAAAACTCCTCTCTCCATTTTTTTCTTTTTTTTGCCTCCCTCTAGCTGACCCCATACCAGGATGCTCTGTGCTCCATCTCTCCTTCAGGTCCTGCTAGATGGGGAGTATTGCTCCATCTAGGCTGTTCTAGCTGGCGCTGACCAAGCCCTAACCTTCCCGGATACTCACTTGAATCCTCAATGTCTGCTCTGTGTGTCCTTATTTCTCTAACCATGTACCCATTGGCTTCACAATTTCACCCCATGGCATCACTCACTGTCCCTATCAAAGCTCTCCCTCTCCGTGCTCTCCCAAACCTAAATATCACTTTCTCCCCAAATTCACAGTATGAAATGTGCATGGAAAAAAAGGCAATCCCCATCTGGCTCTTGGAATTTTTCAGAGCTTTTCACTCAAAACATTTAAATGACTTCAAATCCCATTATTCACAGTCACTTTGGATAGGGGGAGAATTTTACTATTTGGTTCTTTCATCATTTCTTACCCTCTACTCTTGCTATTCAAAGTGTGCTCTGAGGACCAGCAACAGTGACATTATTTGGGAGCTTGCAGAATCTTGGCCTGACTCCAGACCTACTGCATCAGAATCTGCATTCCAACAAGTACTCAGTACTTGTATGGGTATAACTGAATCACACCTGTACACAACTGTACACCGGTAACTAACACATCATTATTAATCAACTATACTCCAATCTAAAATAAAATTTTTTTAAAAAATGATAAAAGTAAAGTGCTGGGTAAGCCAAAAAAAAAAAAAAAAAAAAGACACCAGTTGAATCACATGCATGTTAAAGTTTCTGAAGTGCTCCTCCACCAGGTTTCTCACACTTCAATCTAAATGAGATTCCCTGGGGTCCTTGAACTGAAAAAGGGGACCTGAAGGTAGCCATCTTACTACTCTGGGTGCTAGTCGAGTAAATTAATCCTGTATATCTCGCTCGATTAATGAGTGAAACTACTGCAGCTTCCCTGAGATATTTATTAAACACCTATTTTTGTATGGGTTCAATGTTCTGCTGAGTTCTCTTGCAAGGTAGATACAGGCATACTTCGTTTTATTATGCTTTGCAGATACTGCACTTTTTACAAATTGAAGGTTTGTGGCAACTCTGCATTGTCAGACGATGGTTAGCATTTTTTAGTAATAAATATTTTTCAATTAAGATACATACATTGTTTTTTTAGATATAATAGTATTGCCCACTTAATAGACCAATAGTATAGTATAAGCATAACCTTTATATGCACTGGGAAATCATAAAATTTGCATGGCTCTCTTTATGCGGTATTTGCTTTATTGTGGTGGTCTGGAACAAAACTGGCAATATGTCCGAAGTATGTCTGTAATGTCAAATAATATGACCAACTCCTTACCATTTTTTCTTGAAAGCCTACCACAAAACTTGAAGGTACGAAGGAGTTTCTACTTCCAGAGTTTTAGATTTGGCAGACAGACTCCAGGTCCCCAGAATCCCTGCCTCCTGGTATTTACACCTTTGTATAATTCCCTTACCTTGAGTGTGGGTGGGGCTTGCAAATTCCTTCTAACCAATAGAATACAGTGAAAGTGGTGGGATGTCCCCTTTTGTAATCACAAAGCACATAATGTGATTACATTACATATACCTAAGACTCTGCCTTGATATCAGACTCTAAATACTCTCCTTGCTGGCTTGATGAATGTTGAGGAAGCCTAGGCAGCAAGGAACTGCTGGTAGCCTTTAGGAACTACAGCCAACAGCCAGCAAAAAATCAGCTGCAAGGAATGGAATGCTGCCCAAACCATGGGAGCAGGGAAGCAGATTCTTCCTCAACTGAGCCTCTGGATGAGAACACAGCCCCAGCTGACATCTTGTAAGACCCTAAGCATAGGACCCAGCTGAGTCATGCTCAGACTCCTGATCTGAAGAAACTGTGAGACAATAAATGTGTGTTGTTTAAGTTTATAAGTTTGTGGTAATTGGTTTTCCAGCCATAGATAACTAATACTCTTGTAATGGCTACTAAGCTGATCTGTAAGGAGACAGTTCCATCAGCTGACATAGCAGAAAACGGCAACCAGAGAGCGTGAGGGTGCCAGGATTGGTGTGAACTGTATCTAGTTTGTCATCTCCATAGTGGTTCTCATGAGATGAATGAGATTGGCGTGGCCAGTGTAGAGGTGACGGTTCCCTTAACTTGCTCACTGGCTATTGCATCTGTCCTTCCATGCTGCCTCAGTTTCTCCACCTCTAACAGCAATCAAACCTGAAGTTTCAACTTGAGTTAATAGAACCAGGATGACAAGTCATGCATGACAACATTTAATTAATACCCATAACCTGTTTAGAGACTGGGATAAAAACTGCTATATAAGTGAAAAGCGTTTTTTTTTTTCAATTAATTTTTTCACATGGCACACATCATTTCTCTAAGCCTGTCAGATGTGTTAGCTTTCTTCTGAAATCCGCTGATTCAGGCTTTCTTGGAAAACCAAACAAAAGGAGATACACAGAGATGTAAACACATTTCGCATCCACCAAATAAATGGAGTTTAGAGCAAAGAGGTTATCCTTCTTAACCCTGTGAAGACTGCACCAGATGCAATCTACCCCTGGCTGGGAATGCCCGACCCTTGCACGTGTTTGTGTGTGTGTGTGTATGAAAGAAAACTTGATCAATAATTCATTCTGAAATGCTTCTTCTTTCTTGGCACTCCCCTTGCACATTCTTTCAAGACCACTTTAGTCCCTGTGGTATGTATATTTAATTGGTTCTAAGATAAGACTTGTTCACCTTGAAAGCAAGTGGCTTACAGGAGTGAAGGTCAGAGGATGGGGAACAGAGTGGCATCTGACTTTAGCTCTGCCTAGATTCACCAGGATGAAAGGATGGGTGCTGCATGCTGCTCCTCTCTGGCAGGGCTGTGGAACTGTGACCTGGCTTGACAAAAAATACGTTAGGAATCTGCCTTTCATGTGGGAAAGGTCAAGTGACTGTGTAATGCCAAGCAAAAGGCTTTGTAATGGATACTTTGGGCAGGAGCATACTTGTTCCTCTCCAATCTTTTGTCACCATTTCCCCAGTTGATGAGGAAGACTGAGTAGGTCCTCTCCTTTTCCCCCACAATCCCCTAGAATGTTCTGCAATGAGGAGACAACTTAAAATTCAAGCTTTCCATGAATAGTTTTTTGGCTCCCATAGTTACCTTAGGACATCAGAGTGGCATTTTCTATCATGAATAAAATTTTAATGATACGTAGACACAAAGGGAGAAATAGGCTGGTAGATGTGGGGAAGGAGAAACAGTGGCGGGGGAGGGAGCAACTGACACATTCCTGCACATTCTCACCTGCCTGAGGAATGTTTTCCAGTTGCAACCATCACCCACTTCTAGCCCAATCTCTGACTGTTCCCCCTCCTAGAAGGCAAAGCCTACTCCATGTTCTGACAGTGTTGACAACAGCAAATTGCAGAATCCCCTTCCTCACTTTCAGATGTAGAGTTTCAATGGAAACAAAACAAATATAAAGGCATCAAAAAGCCACCCTTCACAGGCCTCAGGCAGATTCCTGCCTGTGTCTCTGCTGGAGTCCTTTAGGCTGTGGTCACATCCTGAACCCTCTGTGTGGCAAGGCTTTTGTAAGATTCTGTGTGGAATGAGAGAGAAGGGGATGACAGGGAAAGGGAGAGAGCCTCCTGGTATGAGAATGTCCTGTCCAAACTGTAGTCTGTCTATGCAGTAGCTAAACTTTGTTCACAAAATGACACATCTCAGATAAGAAGGAATAGTGAGATGCTAGGGAGTCTCTCCCTTTATATTTTTAAGATTAGAAAACTAAGCCTCATTTCCCCACCTTTACATGTTTCCCTCTCTAATATAGGAATTTGCACTATGAGAAGTTTTGCAAGTTTTCTCAAAGAGTAACCAACAAGTGGGTGTTTATTGAGCATGAAGTGCTTGTTCCAAACTGTGCGAGGTGTCTTATAAAAGAGAAGCACATGGTACAGTCCACACCGTGGAATCCAGTTCCCACCCTGCAGGAGCTGGGAGTGTTGGGGAAACAAGACTCACACAAGGTCAATTAGGACAGGGTATAAGACAGAACAGAGTGGAGACTAATAAGATGCTATATTTCCTCACTCTAGTTGTTTGAGAGGTTCCAGAAAGGAAAGAGGAAGAGAACCGGCAGAGTTAGGGGAGCCTGTGGAGAAGGGAGAATGGGAAGATGTACAAGGGTTCATCCCACCCTCACTCCCTGGAGTCAAGCTGCAGGCTCATTGGGGTAATTTTTTTCTTTATTCTCCCTCCACATTTCATCTTTGCTGTTCTCATCCTCTGCTTCCAAACACACTTGGACTCTTAGTTGCTAGTAATTTTGGGCAGGTTACTTCCACTGTCTGGGCACTTCTGTCCTTCTGTGAAAACAAGGGGATTAACTGATCTTCCACCTCCAACAGGTTGCAAGTCTCAAAAAGCAGAACCAGGTCAAGAAAAAAGTGAGCAACCTGAAATCTCTAGAAAGTCTACTTCCTCTAAACACTGAATCCCCTCCCCTCCCTCTCCTTTCTGCCCTCTTCCTCCCTCTCTCTCTCTCTCTCTCTTTGTGGTGAGCACCAGTGACTTAAGGCTTGGCTGGGCTTTGAAATGTGGGGAGAGGTGTGGTGAGTTACAGAAAACTCAAGATTAAGAATTGCACCGTGTCTATCTGAGTTTGTCTCTGTCACTAACTAGCTCTGTGACGCTGGGCAAATCACTTAAATGATGCCCTCTGGACTTTGTTTCTTCTAGAATCCAGATGGCCTTGAGTTCTCCAACCTTCAGAGGTTTTCCAGCTCCCCTTTGTGATTCATGATCAGCACCAGCTCCCTTTTCCACCCAACTATAGAATGGCAAGCTTTCAACCAGGTTCCCCTGCCCACAGCTTTGAAGGGAGGTTTATCTGAGGAATGACTGCATAGTCCGCAAACCCATCCTGGTTGACCCTCATCATCTCCATGCCGATTTTGCTCTGTATCTCTGCTATGTTGATCCCTCCTTACCATCTTGTAATTGGTTTGTTTCTCCAGACTGCTCTCTCTGAGGTTGACACGTTGAACAAAACTGAAGTTTGAGGGTAACAGAAGGAAATTATACCTGAAAGTAGAAATGTTTAAAACAACTAAGAAACTTGGCTTCTACTGTTTATAGCACAGGACTCTCATTCACCCCACCCCCTCTGTCTCTCTGTCCCTCTCTCTCTCTCTCTGTCTCTGTCTCCCTGTTTCTCTCTCTGTCTCTCTTTCCCTCTCTCTGTCTCTGTCTTCTGTCATGTCACCAGGGCCACTACACGAGTGCCTTCGTCCATATTCTACGCTGAGATCCAGGCCCCTTGGACTTCTCGGAGGCTTCAAGGGGAAATAAACAAGAAATTGATTTCCACATCCTCCCCCCAACACCCCACATTACTATAATGTTATGGAAACATTATAGTAATTTCTGTAAATACAAATCTCCCCAGAGTGAAGGCAGATTTTGACGTTGTTTGCAGAACAGATGAAGTTTTCCTCATTCCAAGCATCTCCACTGGCTTTCTCTGTATGTAGCTAAGAGTTTAATAAAGTGTCCGCTTCCTACCATCAAGGAGATCTCAACCCCCAAATATGATATGTAAATATCTAATTTTTGTCTAACATGAATAATTTCTACAACATTGAAATATTAATTTCCTCTGCTTCTGACCATCAGTGATTCAGAAATATTGGGGTACTTTTGCAGAAAACTCCCTCAATTCGTGGCTGTACATCAATCTCCAAGGATCCTTCCAGGTATGGCAGCCTATAAACTCTTGGTTTCTGTGAGGTTATCCATCTGGAAGAGTCTCTCTTTCAGTCTGTTTTTTTGTGAGCTTCTTTTCCTAGGGTGTGTAGGGA